>NC_086248.1:82617933-82905433 GCF_021018805.1 Prinia subflava | reverse complement strand
GAACTAGTTGAAAACAAGACTTGGAAACAGTTGTCCACAAAAACTAAAGTTATCATGTGTTAATGCCTGCAGGGGTTCCACAACTGTTGCATAATTTAGAACAAATTTGGCACTTCTTGAGGTAAGTCCCAGTAAAGAATACAAAGTAATCACATCTGCCAATCTACATGCCTGAGTGAGTGCTGCAGCATGCTCTGGGTTGTGTTTATGCTTTCCTTTAATGATCATAGGCTACTGCAAGAAAATTTTGTCCATCTAGTATATCCCTTGGCAAAATTTAGTTTTGTATCAGGCATGCCCATGTACCACAGCAGACATCTTAAGTAATCTTTATCCTGGGTTGGTGTCTCTCCCATGGGTGCTACAAATACCAATGAGTCTTGGACTGATTTTCCAGATTTATGACATCATCTTCTATCACAAAATAGAAGTTCATAACACAAAAAATGTGTTCCCTTTGATTGCAAGGAGTTTAACACTGGAAAATTTTACACAGGATCTGAGGCCTGGTGGTTATGAACAGTTGTGTTTGTCATACTTTTACTCTGTGTGTAATGTTGAATTTTCATAATTAGGCCCTTGAAAGCTCACATATGTACAAACAGTGTGTCCTCCACCTTTGTACTTGTATAAACATTTGAAAATAACTATTTCCTTTAGAGATTAATTCTTTGGTAACTCTTAATCCCTTCTGGTAGAAGGAAATAGTTCTCCATGTTGCAGAGAAATGGAATTTGTTTATTTTCCTCCATTCACATCACCTGATGAGTCAGAGTGATGCACTGATGCTAATCAAGCAAGAAAATCAATTAAAGGCTTAAGCTGTAGGTTTTCACCACAGCAGGAGAGTTCCTGAGAAGCAATGTTGTAAAATCCCCCTTGGTTTCTCACTGTAAGTTACCAGAAGTAGGCTATCCTTATTCTTTTTAAGAAACTATATACCATCTAGTTTTTCAGCCTACCAAGGTCATTATTTCATAATAATACAATATATAGAGTGGCAAAACCATAACAGAAATGTCTCAGATAATGGCTTTGTTGATTAGATTTCAGCTCTGTTACACTGCATTTACATAGAGTATAATTTAGATTAATTTTCTCCTTTATGGCTTTTATAAATCATTATTTGATGAGTGAGTTTATCTCATGTATTTTATTACCTATATGAACTCTCTCACTGACAAGAGGAGGTAGCTTTGCAGAAGCACCTCCACAGAAACTTATGGGCAGACTCCTCCAAGTTGCAGGAGTTTTTACAGTTTCCCAGACTGTAGACAGTTTGGGAAAAAGCAGAGATGTTTGTTCAAAATCTAAGGAAGAGAAGATTGAAATTGGCATCATGGGCTGGGGGCAAGAATTGACCTCTAGTTGTTGAAAGAAGGAAGTATGGAGGGAGATTGTAAACAGCCTCAAAATTTGTCACTGCTGGAGAAACCCAGAGAGGAGTGCAAAGACAGAAACAGTGCAGCTCATGAGGACCTTAAAACAGCTTCATGTAGTTGGCCTGTCTTTGGCAAAACTAGAGGAAAGGATTTTACAGAGTTCAAAATACAGAACTTAGGAGCATGGAGGAAGTGTGTAGCTGTGCACTATGTAAGGCTGTACTCCAGAGAATATTAGACCAGTGCAGATATTAGAATATGCAAATAGTTACTTTGCTGCCACTGAACAACACCTTTGCTACTCATTTAGAGATGGGATTGTGCTGTTGTCAAGTTACTTTCTTTGAGGTATTTCCTGCTCTCTCATGTGCCATAGCACCATCACTTCCCAAGGGTCCCCAGAGCACAGCTCAGCAACTGGCTCAAGGTCAGGGGGTGAGAGGGGACTCTGGGGTGCCACATGGAGACCTGAGTGTGCAGTGGCTGCAGTGTCCATGAGTGTCGTATTTCCAAAATGCTCTTTGTGCCTCAGCAGACCAGGCAGCTGTGCTCCCCTTTGGCAGCAGGAAGCTGGCAGCTGAACCTGCTTTCTTCCTCCATCTCCCACTCGGTCCTGTTCTTAATGCAAAATCACTCCATGCTTTTTGGGGTATATCCTACAGAACTGTAATTCCAAACTCCTTAAAATTCAGTTTAGTTCTGGTGTATGGGAACAGTGCAAATGCTATTTTGAGGAGTAGAAAGTGAATTATTCTGCAGGCCTGTCTAAGGATTCCTCCTGAATGTAGTTTTCTATGCAGTTAGTTCTGCATTCAGCAACAATCATTCGTGTAGGCTTTAACTATTTTCTCCATTTAGTGAATTTGAATGATTATTTATTGTTATTATATATTCCTGTATATTCCTCTAGTTCCCAGAGGTTGTATCCAGGACAAAGTCCAGCACATGCCATACTCTTGCATACAAATCATTTTCTGTGGGTCATAGATGCAACAGAGAGGGAGAGGTAATGCCATTGCATACAGATGTTATACAGATGTTATACATATCTTCAGCTTTTACCTGGCCATGATAGATACATAGAATTAGTGCCAACTTTTCTAATCAGTCCCTTATAACATCAGAACAAGATCCTGCAGTGGCACAGTAAAGCTCGCTGGTAGATTCTCTGTCTCTGAATTGGAGAAATCAGTTGCTTCATATTATGGAAGAGGTTTGAGTTGTAAAGGACAAATGTCTTTGAGATACCACTTAATAAAATTCACTGCTATTCCTAGAAAAACAAAAAAGAGGGAAACTCGGGGTACTCACTGTTGCCTTTTGATGTGCATAAAACCGCACAGAGCCAAGAGTGCTGCTCTGTCTACTCTTCGTTGTACTTCAGGTGTGGAAAAATAATACAGAGCCAAAACTTGCAGAATGTGTTGGATATTTAGAGATGTATAAAAGACATAGAAGCCATCAGCACTGAAGCAGTGGGCTGGTAGTGTCTGAAGTAGTGGATTCCTTTCCTGCTCTAGCAAATATCCAGCTTACAAACAAGGGAACTCAGGGTGAAAGATTCAAGGAGAACTAAGTGTAGGCATTCTTCTTCCTTACCAGTGCTATAATGAGTACAGAGCAATAGCACCATCAAGCTCCAGATGAACAATTGCATGCCAGGAAATACAACCAACAAATATCCCATTGTAAACAGTCACATCTGTGTGGTGCCACATAAGTGTGCACCAGTGCCACCTAGCCAATCCCCAGCGTATGTCACTTGTAGTGCTGGGCAAGCCATGGAACAGCCCTTCAGCAAATCACCTCTTCTACACACTTGGGGAAATTTGTAGAAGCCACCATTTTTAAAATTATATATTTTTATGAGCTTATTATGATAATCAATAAACTGAGAAAAATCAAAAGTGAAATATATGAATTAAATATGCTTATATTGGCCATATAATCTGCACAAAGCTAGCTGTTTATCCAATGGCTCTGTCATCATGAAAACTATCCTGATGTGATGTCCAGAGAAAGTTAGAGAATCCAGCTGTCTGTGGAATAACTTTGACAGACAAAAAAATCCCATAGAAATTCAAGGACTTTCCATTGAACTAAGCCAAATGCTAAGTTCTAAAAAAGCTATTATCTCTAACTAGGAGTACTGCATGTTCTAAGAAAGCTCAGTCTCAAAGTTACAAAGAGGCAGACCTCCATCCAAGTGAGAGTATTTTGCGTGTCTCAGTTTGATGGTAAAGAGAGTGCAATAAAAGAAACAGGCCTCCTTGTGCAAGACTTGTATCACCTCTAATACAATGGCCAGGGTAAAATGAACTGCAGTTAATGAGCCTTGGAGTCTCCCAAAGCAAAACCTGAGATTTGAGCAACCACAGCTTTGGGAAGGTTTGTATTTCCACCAGGACTTTGAACTTCAGCATCTTTTCTGCACAGAATGGTGGTACCATGGCCAGAAAGAATCACTGGAATTAGGAGAACTTTTTTTCTTCCTTCAACATTACTGGGAGTGTTTTAGGAGCACTAATGACATCCTCAGCCTACTGAAGATAGCAGGAAATCTCCTGTGGCTTCAAAGGCACTGGGATTTAACTCTGTAACTAATGGAAGATAAGGCTGGAGGAAAGGCGTAATATTTTAATTAAATCAATTGTCTGAAGTGCAATTCTCATTGTCACTAGATGGTGCAGCAGAGTAGCTTTACTTTGGATCAACAGAACTAGAACTTTGGAAAATATCAACATGGGGGGTTTTTGCAGGCAGAGGTCTCCATTAAATGTGTCTTTCTCTCAGAACTATTTCTGTTTGCAGTTTGAACACAATGATCTTCTCTAACACTATTTGAAACTGAAAGATGATGAGTGATGCCTATGAGGACTAGCCTGACATTACTTACTTTTAGCTATCTATGCCCTAGACACATACAGCATCCTATTTATTGAGAAAAGCTGGTTGCTGCAGCTGAGAGCAATAACCTGAAATGTTATATTCATCACAGGAAAGGTTTTAAAGAAAATTTGTGCAAATGATTCCTTGGTTTCACCAAACTTCATACTTAAGCTGGATAGAGTGCAAAAACCCAGGATGATTTTAAGTATTTTCTGCAATTCCAAAAGAAAAGTTTACATGACACTAACAAGAGATGTGTTTTCCCTCCCGTTACCCTGTTCTTTCCTCTCCTGCTCTTCACCACAGGTGGAAAAAAAGCAAAGGAGATGATGGAATCCAGTGCTGAGGTGAGTTATCTAAGAATCTTACCCCTCCTTTTTCATAATATCAAATGATAGATTTCATTTTAAATTCTCCCAGCAGCAGTTCCATGCCAATCAGCAGTCCATTACCTTTCTGAAATCTATGGTGGAAATTCCTTGCCTGTATTTCATGTGCTCATTGGCATAGCTCCTTCCACACAACACTGGGATATTTCTGCTGCTTTGTACAAGCAGTTTCAGAGCTTTAACAACAAAAACATGTTTCTGCTTTTGGGTAAAGGCCAGTTCCAATACTAAAACAACATCTGATGTGCTCTTGATAAGACAGACTCATCAGAACATCCAATATTGGAGTTCAGGTCTGAATCAAAATTATCAGATTTTCCCTATTGACTCTGATTATTGCATGGAAACTAAATTGTCTACAATGAGAGAACAAGTAACTCAGAGATTTACAATTTGTTTTATACTTTGAGCCTATCTCAACAATAAAAATACATTGTGCTTTGAAAGGACAATGGCACTTGCTCATTCCAGCTCTGATTCTGAGAACGTCCTAGGATTTTGCTTTATAACTAATGAGAAAATTGCAATTTTGAGAACAGTACAAGAACCGTGTGGCTGTGTACTGAATTTTACTGGGTTAAGATTAAAAATATGCGCTTTATTTTTACCTCTAGGAATTTCCTGCCAGCTCTAAGACAGGATATGATTTTGGAGAGAGAGAGAGAGAGAAGTCAGATTCTTCTGCAGTTCATGCGGACATTATTTAAAACCCTGGAGAGTGAACAGTAAGAAACAGAAGTAGCCAAAATAAGGCTAAGTACTAGTTCTCAAATTGCTAAGTCTTCATATATTAAAACATATTATATACCACATGTTCATTACCTTAGTATATTCTATAATATGTTTTGTGAGTTGAACCTGTCAAAAGAAGGATATAGAAATTCACTGGTGATGAGATGACTGGCAGCAAGCTTGAAGCATGACTCTCTCAGAGACCTAACATCTCAATTGAAGGGGTGAAACTTCTGAACTCTGATGGCATCAGTCACCATTTGTGTCTTATTTATTATTGACTGAAAATCAAATTAATGCCAGAAGACAATTACTCTGGTGCTCATGCCTGGTTCAGATATTCTAGTGAACTCTGTGTGTGATTGTACAAGTGACTGTTGATGCATGTTTGGGCATGCAAGGGCACATTCTTCAAGAAAAATTGTTTCTTTCCCAGAAATGCAATGCCATTAGATATAAATGAAGATGTTAATGTAGCAAGTGGTGGGACTACATTTTTCTGTTGATTTTCTGGAAGAAGATAATCACATCTTGAGCAACTATTATGAGTTCTGTAGAACTCCAGCCAGCCGATTGTGCAGAAAATGAAAGAAGGAAAATATTCTCAGATGACAATGCAGGCCACTATGTAAGTAATTATGTAAACAATTAGATAATGTTCAAGATTTTTCTCTCTCTGCCTCAATATATACAAGTATATATTTACTGTACACACATATGTACAATATATATATTTACATATGTCTTCCACTTGGGGGAAAAGGAAAGGGCAACTATTCAATTCTACTGAATTGTATTCAACCTGAGCTGAGAGCTGAGGTGTGTATTTAATTGTTAGAGAGTAAATAAGGAACAAAATGCATTTGACAGAGGAAGTACAGTCCTGGCAAACCTGAAGAGAGTCTGATATTGTTTTTAGGGATTTTGAAAACTTGTTTTACAGACTGTTTTGTCAGTTTCCGGATCCAGTTCTGGAGTGATAAAATAAGATGAATTTGATAAGATCTGAGGATGACTGTGTGTGGGTATTTGGGCCCAAGCCATTCTCCTGTGTCCTCCTGAGATGTGAAGAAGGTCTTTGGGAAGGCAGTGGGAGGAGTAAGGGATATGCTAAGCTGCACACCGGCTGTGTTGCAAGTGTCCAATTTAAATTTGTGCTTGAGGGCTCATTCTGATACCGCTGTGCTCCAGATAATATTAAGGAAGGTCTCTGTTATCAGAGACTAGGGAGACGATGCATATCAAAATGGAAAATTAGTATAGTCATTCACATAATTAAATCCACTAATCCAATCATAATGGCACAACTGCTTCATCCTGTTACTGTCTGGAAAACAGGATGTGTATCCCATGAGGCAGTCACAGAGGGCAATATTTTAAAATAAATTCCATCACTATGTATGTTAGAATGCTTAATTATGAGCAACCTTATATTCTAAACATCACATTTTATCTCAGGAAATTAAAGGAGACACGTTTTTAAAAAGCAAAGGAAGGAAAAGTTTTATAGCAATTAGTTCCATTTTCCTTAAGGCCTTTTAAAATGTAGAATCTCTACTAATAAATAATGTACTTGATCAGTTTTGAAGGGTTCCTTTAAATTGTCTATTATTTAAGACAAATTCCTCTGCATTTGAGCCCCAAAGAAATTAGGGATAGCATGGTGTAAGCTGCTAGAAATGGGGCTAAACCAGTGCCACATCCACTACAGTCTCTTGCTGTGCCTGAATTGCTCTGAGTAACACGCTTGCAGGTTTAAATTTCCAAAGTGAGAATTTTGGGCGCCATTTCTGTTGTGAGGCTTTTCCATAGCCTGCTAAGTTGTGTCAGCCACAAAAAGTGTTACTTGTGTTCATCCCCTTCTCAGAGCTGCCTCGCTGCCTCTGGGTCCACCCAGTGCTCACGCCATCCTTCCCCGATGAGCTCGGGCAGCTCTGCAGAGGCTGTTTGGTTGGCCTGGCTCACTGGCTCACTTTGCTCATGCCAGCAACAGGGGTGAAATCCTACTAAAACCACGAGTGCATAACGTGCACAGGGAGTCAGGGAGTTACTCCACCTTTGTTGTGGTCAAAATCTTCGGGGCTCCCAGGCTCCATGAAGGGCTGCTTGCTCTCCTCAGTCACACTCGTGCCCTGCACACAATTGATTCCCACCTTCCCACTCCTGCCTGTTATGATCAACAACTGATCAGATGAAGGACAACATCCAATACCTCACACACCTGGGAGTGGTTTTCTTGCTCCTCCTCCAGGTCTGCTCTGCACACCTCTAGCTTTTGTTTACTCTGGGAAGAGTTGGGACAATGGTGGTCAATGGATCTTGCCATTAACATTTAGAATATCAAAAATGATCAGTTTTTAAGGCATAGGGAAGGAGGAAAATTACACATAATAGAGAGAACCACTAATGGGATTCTAATTCTTTTTTAGTTGTGACTCTTTGGATTAGGACATTTGATCCCAATATCAATAGCTTCTCTGTCTCCAGGGCAAAAATTTAACACTTTTGCTTTCTGAACTAGTCACTGTTTATAATAATATGCATAGTCTTTATTACAATAATTTTTTTCAACATTTTATGAAGTGTGCTTATTAAATGAAATGGTAAGTCTGGCACTGGCAAGTCTCTTGTGCACTTTTTTTTCATATTTCCTTTCTTTTGGCAGGTCCATGAAAAGGGAGTAAGTTTCTGTGGGCTGTGCATGCTTTTCCACCCTTTTTCAGGATTTGTCACATCTCCTGGAAGGCCTTATAACTCACAAAACATGATTTTATATCCCAGCAATTTGCCAAGTCTTGTCAAATCCTAACATTTTTGTTGGCAACTATTTCCATCTCTCAGTTTAAAGGGAGTAACTTAGATCATCCAGTCACAACACTGTTCTTTGGATACCTTTTTATGGTCAAAGTGTTAGTTTTGATACATGGTTTAATCTCTGCTTGTGAGGGGCAGAGACATATTTCATGTCCTCACCCAGTGAATCTTTTGCAAAGTGGACATGCTGCTTCATCAGCTGATTTTCCATTTTTACTGTGCTTGCAGTCCCACTTCTCTCAGAAAAAAAATTATCTGAGAAAAAAATAAATAGAGGTAATTCTTGCTTCCTTCAGGAAGGGTTCCTTTGTTAGGTACAGCTACTGTTACCATACTGTAAGGGAGACTATACAATGAGTTGATGCTGTATTTACTTTTTTGGAATATGCTTTTTCATCCTGTTTGTTTTTAACGCATGCTCTTCACCTTAGTGCAGCAACAACAAAACTTCAGCTCTTGGGACATGGAATAGGAGTCATTTAAATCTTTAGGAAATGAATAAACTAAGAGACAAGTTATTGTTTACTGTAGCTTGTTCAAACAGCTCTGAGTGAGAGAATTTTGGATTGTTTAAAATGTCTAAAGAATAACAATAATTCTCATTTTTTGCACTGAACACAATTAGTGGTGAAAAAACCAAGAGGATATGGGATTTCCTCAGGTAGGATTTGTGAAGACGATATTTATTGGTTTTGGTTACTAGCTCCAAGAGAAGTGAGAAATGTTAATAATAAGCAGTGCAACAGATGTTAGATCGCTACATCTAGTCCTGCCATATGCTCTTTGTTATGAGTCATCCTGGATGCCATCCATCCCGTACCAGTGCTCACTGGAAGCATCAATCTGTAGCAGGAAGGGTGAAGGGAGGCATATGCACAGCACAGCTGGAGGGCTCTGCCCATCTCCTCAGCCTCCTCAGGAGGGGGGGATGCAGGAGCCTGGCTGCGTTTACATTCACCACCATCCACACATGACCCAAGCCATGCCGGGTCCCACTTAATTGGTACGCAGCACATCAGGAATCCACTCCTGGCAGTTATTTTTAGTTGTTCCTTATGACATCTTGGGATAGCAGGAGAGTCTGACCTCCCTCTGAAATGAAGCACTCCTCGCCCTTTAGCACAGTGTTGCTTAAATTCATTTCAGGCATGAATGTATTCAACAGCCTCCATCCGTGTCGTATTTTCAAGGGGGAATTCGGACGGTACATTGTCACACTTAGTCATACAAGGAACCCATGGTTAAATTCGTACCCCATATGGACTCTGTCCTTTTTTCCTTCCTGTTTGAAAGCAAACACCCTGCCTTCTCATGCATTAGTTCAGTCTTGTATATCAGCAGTGGGGGAGAGGAACAGATGCCAGAGGAGCTGGAAGAATAGAAAGGGCAAGCTGCTGTTACCTCCGATGAGAACCGGCTCAGGAGATCATAGGTGAGGGACAGCAAAAACAAATTTTCTGGGAAGATACGCAGGAGTTTTTCTTTCAGTTTGAGGAAAACCTCACTAGCTGTTAAAATACAAGCTATGCACTTTAAAAGTGGGACTTATTTCAGCAACAAAGCCCTAACTGATAACTGCAAGCATTGGTCTGCCTTCACGTCTCTGTCTCAATCTCTTCTTTCCTTAAACTTCCTTCAGCACACACCAAGAAACAAAAAAGCTAGGGTCTCTAGCTGCTTGGTGAGAACTTGTAATTGAGATATTCATCTTGTCAGAGCGAGCAAATTGCCAAATCCCATGGACCTTTGCCATGCAAGGGCAGAGCTGGACAGGCACGCAGCAGGAGGCAGACAGCCCCTGTTGTCCCTGGGTCCCCAGGACTCCAGCACAAGAAGAAGGAAGCTGTTGTGAAACAGAGGGAAATGGGAAGCTATTTACTTTAACGGATTTCATGCTTTGCTCCAGAAACCTGGCTAAAATTCTGATCTGCTTTTGAGGGAAAATTTCAAGATATTGCCACGGTAGCTTAGTGAGAACCCAAATAGCTTTAGTTCCTTGACGTGTGTAAACTTCAGTGAAAGTGAGTCACTTTTTTTTTCTTTTTTTAAAATTTTTTTTTGGGGGTAGCAAATCTTATTTTTACTGTGTTGCACCCTGCTGTGCTGGTTGCAGGGCGTTGCAATCTGACCTCTTGAGGTGCTGAGTGGTTCTCTCGGCGCCTACACATCACCATGGCCTCTGCTCTCAATCCTGCACCGTGCTTGACTGGAAAAGGCCTCTGGTCTTCAAGCATGAGAGTAAGACCATCACATCACAAGACTGGCACATTCTGACCTACTGACTCTGAGCATGGTTCAGAATGATACAGATTACCTGTGCACCTTCAGAAGCCAGAAATTGCTCAGTCCAGAGAAATATTTCTAATCAATTTAAGAGATTACATATTGTAAGTGTGGTGATTATTTTTTTTCTTTCTAACAGATTAAGTTGTACCAAAATTTATATTAGGTTGGGGAATGTTACACTTTAACAATTCTCTCTGTGTGTATATTAGATTTGAAATGTTTATTTTGGTATATGATCCAGAGATTTTACCCTCTGCATCCCTCTCGCACTGTGCGGAAGCCAAACAATGAAACTGGTTCTTTTAAAGTCAGAATCTCCTTAGTGGGTTTTGCACTACGGATTTGTAATAGAGGGACATCAGTCTCCTAAACAGTCAACCTTGGTTTTTTCACAGGCACCAAATGGGTTGCTTTGCAATGGGAGGTACATCTGCAAAAGACCCTTTCATCAAAAACTGGCTGTCTATTAGAACAAGAGGGGTTTTTTCCTACAAATAAGGACCATTTGGAGGTAATGTTTACCATTGTCATGTGTCCAAGATGCCTTTTTTTTTTATTTGAAAGACTATATAATAGCAAATGCACATGGCTTTATTACTGTAAATTATACTGACATTTGGGCAAGTTATTACAAATATGAAACCCAAAGGTAGAAGCTCATCTGGATGATTATGTATGGATCTACTCACACACTGCACTTTTGGTTCTCATTTTGGCAGCCATAGGCTGGATAGTTAATCCGGATATTTCCCACTCTGGCACTGGAGCATGTGTCCCCTTTTGTGGCAATAGCAGATATGGAATTTTACGAGTCTGCTCTGTCTATTTGCTAATGGCCTTCACCTTTTACCTCCACGAGCCTTATTTTAAATCCAGGGTTTACAGGTTCAGACATTGCAGGCAACCTAGTGAGAGGTGTTCTCATACGGGCCCAAAACCCATCACAGAAAAGCCAAGGAAAGGATCATGATTTTATCGTTCCACGCCATAATTCTTCTTCCATCTTTACTGCATATCAATATGTCTTTCCAGTTTTTGTGATAATTGGCAAATCAAAATAATTCCCAGAGAGAAATGTGCTATTTCCCAGAGACAGTGGTGCATTTAAGTGTATTTTTATGGTAGATGGGGTTTTGGTGTGTCATCTTTGAAAATATGGGCAAATGGATTATTTTTTTGTCCAACAAAAACAGCCGCAGGAAAAAAAAGGATGCAAAATTCAGGGTGTTGCAAGTTCACTCTCAGAGCTAAGCTGTGGTCTCTCTATTTTGCTATTGCCAAGAATGCATGCCAAGTCATTGAGGTTGACCACGTTTTATTACCTCTGTTTTAGCTATTCTACCTTATTCCTGAGACAAGTGGGAAAATTGTGTCTGAAAACTGTCTTTAAACCCTGGACTTCTAGATTGGACATCTTTAATGAATACTGGACGTGTTCCACTGCTGTGCACTGCTGTCTGGGTCTCAGCTTATTAGATACTGTTTTGAAATCCATAATTATAACCAGGTTTGCGATGGGTCACATGCCTCTGTATACAAAAATTCCTGTCATCCTGGTATAGCCGCTATTTCAGAGGAAATCAACTGATTCAAAACTAGCATTTGAATACTTTTAGCTTTACTTGTTTTGGCCTTCCTTACCCAAGGTGTGAAAAATGGCAATTTCTGTATTTCTGGGAAATTAATTTTCAGTGTTGACTTTGGGCCAGTAACCCGAAGTGCTAACATAGTCCATATGTCTGACTAGTGAAGGTTGAGTGAAAAGTATGAAAGTTCTAGCGAAAGTCCATTTTTCCTGCTCCTTTTGGTGAATTGCAGGATTCCATTATACTGACGATAATTCACAGTTATTCCAGTCGGAGCACTGATCCCCAGTGAAGCTGGGATGAAGGTAGAATGTGTGGAATTCGTTCTCTATAGGTGCTGCTTTTCATGCTGAGCAAAAGCTCAGTATTTATAATTTGCTCTCCTGTAGTATTTGCCATCTTTCCGCCCCTCTCTTAAGACTGTAATTCCCGCCTCATATTTTCTTTTTAAACTCTCTCTCATTTTAATACACATTTTGTATTTTCTTTCAATAAATGCTGTCACGCAGCTCTTCTACTTCCTTTATTGAGAAAACACTCATACGATGGTGGAAAAAAATTGAGAGGGAGGGAGAAACAGGGAAAGGAAACAGAAATCATAACCAAAAAGTTCGCACCGATTATTGAAATAGTCAGTGTTCCCTCGGGCTGAGAGAAAGGGAAAGGCGTGCTTACAGTGTTGTGGAATATTTTTCTTCTGCACAATTCTGACTTTTCAGCACATACTCGTGCTACAGCAAGCGAGAAGGAAAGAAAACAAAAAGGATTCAGAGGTTTTACAGTAAGTTTTTTCATTATCTTTCACAGTGACACTTGCTAGTATAAAGTCCCAGGGAATATTAATGTTGAGTTTTTAAAGCTGTAATCTTAAATACTCTTTGTGTAAAATTATTTAGCAAGCGCATTATTTAGTACTAATATTTTCTCCTCCTCTGCAAAAATTTTGTAGCGTAAGTCACAGTGACATTTTTAATGTAAAGTCATTTCAATATTTAGTACCATGTTATTACTAGTGGGAAATATTTATGTATTTGTAGAAGACTTCAGTAAGCCTCAGGTCTGCTCTTTAGTGAGATATTTAAAGACAGAAAAGAAACAAATATAGACAGTGAAAGATTCCAGTCAAGAGCTTCTGTACAGTCAGGAGGCACTTCATGCAAATATGGAGCATTTCGCTGGGCTAAAACACCAATTATAATCAGAGAACTGCAATATCTTAAGAAATTCTGCCTATCAGAGACTGCATTTTTTTTTAATCACTCAAATTCAAATTAAATTGAAATCAGTCTTAGGATTCATATTTGTTTCACTAGCCTTTGAATTTTGTCAAAACCAGCCACTGGCAACAGCTCTTTCAGATTTCAGAGCACACAAAGGTTTGATGCCGTCGCTGTGGCGGCTTCCGAGGTGATTCGTGGACAATTCACAGGGCAGAATCCGGTCCAGAGGTGCAGAGGGGAAGGATGCAGCAGTTTTCTCCTCCACAGCAAGGTGTGGGGTACTGTTTGAAAAATTGATTGTATTACTCTAACAGACTAAAACTATGCCATTTAAAATGTGGTTCAACATTAAGGTATGAGTAGCATTAAATTCCTGAGTTCCCTTTACCAAAAAAAAAAAGACAAAGGCTTCCCCTTATGATTGCCAAATGACTACTTGAATTTGCAGTTTAGCATATTTCTCCTCTAAAACTGCTACCAATCTTCCAAATACAAGCAATAACTACATATGGACATGTTTAGCAAATCAGAAAGAGTAGACTGATTGCTGGGAAATGTTTTGTTTCCAATTATTTTCTCTGTAAAATCTAGAATCCCAGATAAACAGAGCAGCAAAACCTAGTGGTTTATCTGTAAGTATACATTGACTTGGAAATGCTATTAAAATTGCTTGTTTGAAAACCCCTAGCAGAGAAAACTGAAAACAAAAATCTCTTCATATTGATCTGCTTTAGAGATGCATTTAAGCATTTCAGGGTGGAGTGCCATGGTCAGTAAAATATTTAGGGCTGCTTCCAACTTTACCCTGCATTTTACCTCCATTTCTTTTATCCTCTTACCCATTAAATGAACCTGATTTTTTTGTCCTGCCAATATACCTTTCTCATGTCCAGTACACATGGCACTTGCTAAATCAGCTCCTGATGCACCAGCCAATTCTAATGGGGGAGGCTGAGAGATAGACCATTACTTCTTTTTTCTAATGTATTTTTAAATTTGAAACTTGTCATTTTCTGTTGTGATGCTGACTCAGCAGTAAGTTTATTTCCAGAATTACTAAAACAACTTTCCTCTCGGAGCAGCAAGGGACCCATGACTCACTGGTGGAGAACAGTGAAACAGAAAGACTTTTTCCATCTTTTGATATTAAAAATAAATTAGAAGGGTTCATAAAAGAGTCCTAGGGAATTTCTGTGACATAAAAAAGTAGCAGTAGATCTCATTTCGCAGACAGATTGAACATGACCATATTTAATTTGGGTTGCATCTTAAATATATAACTTGCATTATTTTACATATGTTGCAAAACAAGATTTAGAGGGATCACTTTTTATTTGCTTATACCTACTCCACATATGTCAGAATCAATCACTTTTTCAGACAGATGGTTTTTTACTCATATGCTGCAGTAAAGTGACTTTTTTGTACCTGTATACTTTCTTTTGGTTCCCAGAATTTAATGACTGCTCTTTCCCAGCCCCGAGGTTTTGGGATCACTCATATACTATGTACAGGGTTCAGAGATTAAAAAATATAAGAGCATAATTTAATTCAAAAGGAAATTTTTCAGTGGGGTGCTTTCCTATCTTTTGCTGAAAATAAATTCTCTCTCACTCCATCATCATCCATATCGTTTTAGTAAGAGTAGCAGAAGGCGTGTTACTCTTCAGCTAATAAATCAGCCCAAGAGCTTTGCTAAGGTAGTTATATATTGATCAGCTTTTGTGCAGATTTGAACAGGTATAAGCACATACATAAATAGTTTGTATGCATAAAAGCAAATTTGTAAGCTGTCTTAAAAAAGGACTCTGTGTTTCCTACTATTGTGTTTCTCAGCTAAGAATTTTCACACCACCTTTTCTGGTCACCTCAAACTCTTTCTGAACTGAGGAGAAAGCTGGAAAGAGAATGTCTCTCTTAGTGGGAGTAAAATTCTGTGGAACATCAACTGCACCAGCAACTTTTCATGGAAAGACAGACACTGCTATTCTGATCCAGAGGAAGAAGACAGACTTTGCTAATGCTTTTAGGTATCACCAGCATCTCTCATATATGATATCCTGATAACAGTGAGGGGTTAGCTCCTCCTTACTCCCACTTTAAAGTTGCTGGAGCTCTCTGAGGTCTGTGGCACGGCACACGGGGGCCACATGCTCTCCTTGAGCTCAGGTTGGTGTGGGGGGCTTGGACTTCACAGCTTCAGACTTTCCTCTCAGATCACACCTTGTCCTTGCCTGTGAGGTCCCAGAGAAGTGGCTGCTCTCAGGACTGGCCTGGTCAGCACGAGCATGAAGCCCTTCAGCAACCTGGAACATGAAGACATATGATCCTTGTCATTCTCTCTTCCAGCTTACTTTCTTCTTGCAGGATGCAACTGGAGACAGAAGAAGCTGAAAGTAGAGAAAACCCACTCACCAATTCTGAACTTCTCCCTTATTTGACATCCCTTTTCCCTGACTCCTTGCAGACTGTTAGCCTGCTTATGGTCCAAGTGCTTCTGAACAACCAAACAGTGCTCCCACACAGTAACATTTAAATTTTTCTGTTGGCAGATATGAAAATTCTAGATTTTGGGGAGACCAAAAATAGCAATTTTTAAAGTATCCTCTTAGTCTGTGCAGTTGCTCCTCATTAGGTCCGTGCTCCCTATTCTTCAGCGACCTGATGAATATTATCCCAATTGGGGTCCCATACTAAAACTGCTTTAAGCAATTTGCCCAAGCTGCTATCTGATTTTTTCATCTTGCTTTCACAAGAGCTTTGTCACGGCTTTCCATAGTGCTACTCAGCTGGAATATTTCCAAATTTAGCAGCTCAGGCCCTCAGTCTGAAAAGATCTTTATATCCCTGTGGTACTCTTCACATTCAGAACAAAATGTAGGTTTCAACTTTTGTTTTGCCACTAACATGTTATGCCATGTAAGGCAAAATATTGAATCCTGCCATAGGTTTGTTGGGGTTTTTTTAGAAATATGCTTTCCTACTCCAGTTTTATGTTACTAAGCTTATAAGATTTTAGTGTCAGGAAAGAATTTTAGTGGGCATATGCATAGAAGAAAATGTTCAGATTTGCAACACATACTACGATAACTTGAATAAAAATACATCACTGTGACCATTCCTTACATGTTTATCAACTGCACATTTTCCACATAGATTTTTATATTATACATTCACACAGTGTCCTACTCCACCAGCTTTCCATTTTGACACTCTATATACACTTAAACAATAAATTCAAAAAAAGTTCAAAAATAAGACACTTAGATGTTCACTGTTATCCCAGGGTATTGTGTTCATTTTCTAGTAAGTGCCTCTAGTGCACTGGGGTCCCTAATCAATGTAAATATTGTTTAAGATGAACACTGCAGTGGGCATACCATGGAGCCAGACCACCAGCAGAGCATTAAACAGGGACAGATGTGAATGCCAGGATAAAAATGAAGACATTCCTGAAGTGTAAGTATGTTACTTATAATATATCTGTTTATAGGAAATGGTAATGGAAAAAAACAAAACCAAAACTTCTGGAAAATAAGAATGTGAGTTAAAATCATTGTGTCGAGACACTTTTTTTTTTTTTTTTTTTTTGCTAAAATAGTGAACTGAAAAGATATTATATCCTGGTATCTTGAACTATTAATATCTTCTAGCTTTAATCTTCCATGATTGTTTTTTAATGACTTCACAGAGGTGTAACTATTTTGGTGATTATCTGTACTGAACAATAATGCACGGTTTTATTTTTTACACATGGCTTTCTCTCAGATGTAGTATCTTTTATAAGATTGGAGGATCTAATTAGGATAACAGCCCACAAGTTTCATGCTGTCTCAAACAGTCATTCAAGGAGAAGCCATGAGAGAAACCTTCTCTTGTAATTTATGAGGATCATCTGATTGCTGCTTCTTGCTTAGTAGTAGATTCATGTTGATTAATTCACTAGCTGTCTATTTCCATGAGCAATTATACAGCAGATTTCCCACTGATATTTAAACATGTTTGTTCCTTGCTGGCTTTGTAGTCAGGCTGTTCTCTATACTGCCCTGCTTTAGAGATTATTGGTGACATTTTCAAGGGCTTTGGAGCCCACACCACGCTGACTATTCATGGTCCTTGTGCACTGCTGCCTGTCCCTGCCAGGGCAGGGGAGGTGGCAGTGCCTGCTGCTCTGGGGCTGGTAATGGCACAGGCTGAGCTGCCTGGGGCCAGGAAGGGCAGTGGGCAGGATGGGGATCCCTTTTGGTTACGTAGGCAGGGTTGGGGATCCCCACTGGAGGAGGGCAGGGCCAGGGAGAAAAGTCTCCTAGGGGAAGGAGGGAGGGGAGACAGCTCAGCTGATGAGGTGATGTGACCGAAACACATTTTCAGAGTGCTCTGTTCTCAACAGCATCCAGAGCTGGACGTTCTCAGCCCCTACCTGCCACAGAGAGTAGAAACATCCATGAAGAGGGAGTCTCATAACAGGAACTGGCCCAAAGGCTCTAGCTTTGATCCTTATAACTGTGAATGCAGCAGATGAATTTAAAGCAATCTGCAAGGTTTGATAGCAGGGTGGGTGTCAGGTTGTCATTAATGCAGAATTTTTAGTAGGAGTCTGATTTAGCTTCAATATTGATTTCTCATAGAGTGATGGCAGAGAATCTGGTGGAACTAGCATATTGGATTACTGTCTAAGCCAGCAATGATTTAGAACTGAGTTGATTAGGCAGGACGGTTTGGGATAGGTCAGCGGACTTCATAATTCACTGTTTTCCATTCTGTAGCAAAATCAATTACAACAGCAGCCTTCTGAAATGTGATTAGCACAAACACTATTGTTGTTTGACACAGTTTATCAAATATAATTATTTCCATATGAGAACTACAACTTAGCTTTTTTACATTCTTGATTGCATAATTGAAAGCAGCAGCTTTATCTTTCTTCCACTGTTGGTGGAAGTCGTTCAATAAATAGTAAAAATTGTATTACAACCTGGAAATGTCTGCTGCAAAACCCACTGCATTGCACTGGCTCTTGCCAATGCAAGAATACTCTTCACCTAACCAAGGCATTACCTTCACTTTTAAGAAAACAACTGAAAGGATGCAGAATGCGTGTCAATATTGAAAGAACCAAGTAGGCTGCAGAAAAAGCACTTTATGGCTGAGTTATCCTGTGTTCTGTATCACCCTGCTGGGTGGTTATTCATGTCAAGCAGAGGATTTAATATTAAGAGCAGTCATTGCACTAAAAGGAGAAATACGTTTACTGTTTTCAGAATTTATTTTGCGTTTGCCCAAAAGCCTATGCTGACTAACATGGGTTGTTTTACCAAAATTTAGAGGAAGCAGGACTGAAACCTGAAAATGGCTCACTGTTAGAAAAACCTGAAAAATGTATACTTGTGATTGACCATATGCATGCGAATATTTCCATGACTACAGAGGATATTGATTGGTCCCTGTGGGACTACTCATGTGTATAAATGCTTGAAGGATCAAGTTCTAATTTTACTCAATATCAGAGCTAATTGCTGTAGATACTATTGACAAAAAATGAAGGTTGTCTCCTAGCTGTGGTTGTTGAGGATGTTCCATGAATGTTTTTCACGGGGTGATCTATTACACATTAACTTTTTCAAAACTGTCCAAATACAGTCAGTAACTATTTATACAATTAAATTTAACAACTATGAAATACATGTTATGGTGCCAGTTTGAAACATATTCCTAATAGCTGGTTTTATATAAGATAGACCACCAGGAAGCTGTCATCAGAATAATACTGTGCCTTTTTATACATTCCCTAGGTCTCTTTTTTACTTAATAGACTGTTTAATAATACTGTAGTCAAAACTGAACAATACAGATTAATGATTTGATGTAAGAATACTTCAAGGTAAAAATTAAACATTAATAACATTCCAGCTGGTGATATACTATGGAAGCCTCTCAAGCACATAAAGAAGAGTTTCAAGAGCTGTTTTTGAAAATCAACACACATAGAGAACATGGGAGAAGAGATCACCAGGCAAGCTTTTCATGGGTAAGGTACTATAGAGATCACACAAACATTAGAAAAAAGACCCTACAACATGACACAAAACAAAACTCCAGACCTGTTGTTTCAAGGAGCTCCTCAGAGCTGAGAGAGATTCAAAAGTGATCTAACTATTAAATAATAAATATGAGGGGAAATTTACTTTTTTTTTTCTCAGTTAGTGTTGCATGAGAAAATTTCTGTGTTGCAGACATGCATGAAACAGCAATGTCCTATTTTTCCTTAACGCTTTTGATTTACTGGGCTCATAAAATATAAGACCAGAAGCTCTTCTTAATATGGACTCATTCTACTGCTAATGCACACAGGCTGTTTTTTGTCTTAGTGTCAATTCAAGAGAACTTCACTTGATCTGTTTGTAAAACAGTAGAAATGTTGCCTGCAAAAGGGAAAAATAGTTGTATAAGAGTTTACAGCATCAGTTGCTAGATTAACAGCTCTCAGCTTGGGCTTGTTGTTTCAGGGTGACCCTTGGAAAACACATTCCCAAGGAAGGAATGGGGAACCAGAGAAAGTCCATTCCAAAAGCATCCCTGTGCAGGTGTGGGGAAAGTTCCAGGTCCTGCAGAGCTGCTGTTACTGCTGTTTTCAGCATCAGCCAAAGCCTAATTTCTCCTCTGTGACCAACTGCTCTGGCTCAGTGGGCACAAGCAGTGTGGGTTAAGGCTCCAGTCTCTCCCATCTGGCACACACCAGTCCAGCAAGCAGCCTGTGTCCTGCACCAGTCCTGGGCTTTCTCACAGAACACTGCCCAAAGACGGCCCTTGCTGGCCACAGACACCCTGAATCACTGCTCAGCACAATCCCATTCTCAGGAATCAACAGCAAAACCCACCGAGTTCCTTGGAGATGGAAACGGCTCTTACTGTGGCTTTTGGCTTTAGCACCACTTGCAGTAGGCAGCTCGGGTCCTCTGGCAGCAGCAGCCAGCTGATACACTAAACTGTGCTAAAGTAGTGTTTAGAGAAATAGTAATTACTAACATCCTCTCCCAGTCAAGCCGACACTAACCAGGCCTACTGCTAGGTGTGTGTATATACACACTCACACTCCATAGATAAATAGATACGTGCATATACTCCAGGAAAAATATCTCTCTGGAAGGTGACGAGGTCTCCCTTTAAATCAAGTACCTGACACTAATAAAAACAAAGTATTCGGCCAGAAGATCTCTCACACCCACTCGCTACAAGGTAAGTCAGTATTAAGCAACCCTTTATTTTCTGCCCTCTCAGTTGCTTCTTTCTATATCAGGAGCAGTCTTTGAATCTTCCCAAGTGATTGTAAACAGACACTTAAAAATGTAAGCTTTTTTTTTTTTTCTTTAAATTAATTTTCTCAAAAGAAATATGGTGAAAATTTGCGGGAATTGCATCTATTCCGTAGTTTTAAAATGACCCAGAATACTGACAACTTTACTTTAAGACTTTCTATCATTACTTCTTCCCTTTTCATAAGGGGTTTTGCTATTCAGACTGTTTTGTTTGATTTCTTTTTTGAAGAATTACAGGTGGCAGGTAAGGCTCTCAAAGGTATCCACAAGAACTGGGAAATTACTGAAGTGATTAAGGTGTCAGAGCACCTTTTGCAGATATAAAGGCTCACTGACTATTTAAATGTTTGTAAAATTTTATGTAATGTTCCTACCTAATAAATTTCCTGTGATTTATGAAAGATTGTCAAAAAATAATCAGCAAATAATTTACTATCTCTTAATAGCAGACAAATGTTAAAATACCACTTGATGACGTGATGAAGTAATCAAATAGTAATTGAGAAACAAAAAGCCTTGCTAGGCCTTCTTATTGCTTACAGCTATTTGTTGTTATTCTTATTAGTAGAAAAACCAAGTACTGGCAGTCAATAGGAATCATGCACAAACATCTTGTTGATATCTACCTTAGAAATATCTCCAATAGAATTATGTGGCTAATATTTGTTGTATTTTTCTGGCAACATTTGTTAGAATATTGATTTCTGGAGAGGAAAAACAGTGACTGATTTTACAGAGACAGAATTAATTTAAAAAACACATCTGACTGTATATATCTTGTTTTATGTGAACTTTATTTTGCTCTCACTCCATATTCAATCATGTAAGACACTGAACAGCCAATCTTCATTTCAGCAAAATAGTTTTATGCAGATTTCACTTTAATCTTATCAATTTTACTGAAACCACACATATCAATGTTGGAGAGAAATTTCAGCAAAGCTACACATTAAAAACAAGAAGCTGAGAGTATTCACTGCAATTCGCTCAGAAAAGATTAAGAGCCCTGCTTAATAATTACCAACTGAATTAATTCTGTTCAAAAAGAACTAGGAAGAAGTCTTTTCCTCGTGTCTTTCTTTGGATGTTTCTCTGTGTTTCCAGTAACATTTTTAGGATCTGTTCCTGCAAATATTTTTCTACACGAGTAATTCAGTTCCTCTGATAAATACTATTGAATTCACAAGGGCTGGATTCACAAAGCAAAGTTACTTATCTGGGCAAATGCATGTAGGATGGGGCTGTTAGGCAGCTCCCCATGACAGTAGGGAAGAGAAAAATAGCCTTAGCCTGTGGGACTAAGGCCTGGAGGATTGGGCCCACAGCCAGTGACATTATAGTATTTTTTTTTAATAAGGAGAAAAACCCACGCATGAGTGAAACCATATGGAAAACTGAGTTAAGGTGAGGAGGTTTTAAATAATGCTTATTTATCATTTTGAAAGAGAAAAAAAATCCTGTTCCTGCCTATTGCATTTTATGCTTTAAATGTAGGGACTGATCCTTATGCCAAAATTCCTCTCCTTGTTGGGGGGGAAAGTTATCTGCTTAGACTGCTGCAGGATCAGGCCCTGAAAAGTCGTTACAAGCTTGTTGGCAAAGCTTGTTCCCTTCCACTCCTCTCCTATTTTCTGTTTTTCCTATCCCTACACAGGAAGAAAATTAAAAGCTAAGCTAAAATACATTAACTAATATCAGTTTATTAATTGGAGAATTCAGCATATCCTTTTTGCGGTTCATCTGAAGTTAATTAAGTGTGTAGAGTTACAAGGTGGGTGTACCACAGGCAGCAGTCCAGGCTCAAGTTAATCAAAAGAGCACATGTTGAATGCATACAATTTAGTTAAGGTTAATCCAGTGAAGATGATCCCTCGCCGGTCCTAATTACTCTAGGTGATATATTGTGGAAGGGGAAAATAGGAAGGAAGGGAAATTTTGTCCTGCTGGCCTACCAGGATTTTCTAATTAAATTTTGTAGGCTATGCACAGGAGCAAATAGTTTCAATTTGAAGAGAAGACCACACTCCAAGGGTACTTGTCTGAAATTAATATAAGGAACTTCAAGCTAACAGAGTTAAGCATCACACCTTAAAAATATTAAAGTTACAGCTGGTCCTTGTGCCTTTACAAGTTTCCAAGATACTGGGAGCACTGTGTCCCTCCAAGCACTTCAGAAAAGGTGCACATTTTTTGTTATAATTGTGATGTTACAATTTAGCTCTTGAGAAAAGGTACTGACACACTAAACCAGGCCTAGTCTGTTACTTCACTACCCTCACTCGAGGAGCACATAGCAGTAGGACAGAGCTAATTTGCAAATAGAAATATGTTGGGTTTGTATTAGCAAAAGCCTTTTCATTTAATCTTTTTTTTTTATTATTATTATGTCAATCCAAAAGAAAACAAAGGTGGTTTTAGGACTCTATGACTTCATTAGGTTGCTTTTTCTCCACATTTGTCCTTTGTTTTTGCTTTCAAGGAATCTTATGAAAAGCTTTTGTTTTTCTCTAGGTATATGCATATAAAATTTGTCAAATAATTTGCCCTATTTTTCAGGTTGGTGATATATCTCTGCTCAAGTGGAGGTATCTGTTTCTGATTTATTAACATTTGATCCCCTGGTTTCCTGCCATTGATCAAGACTAATACTCAGCTCAGCTGATGAGTTTTATATGAAATCTGATACTGCAGGAAGAAAGAAAAGTTAGTACCATTTTTAATATTTTTCTATTTCAAGGATTTTCCGGGACCACAACATGCACACCTAACAATACTGGGCACAATGTGTTATATACATATTTATATATATACACACATAACGTTTCCCTGGGATAAAAATTTTTGGAAGTAAAACAAGTATTTATCAATAGAACAGATGTTTGCTTGGTGTCATTCACGTCCTGTAAACTGTATATACATTTACACCCTACCGCCAAAACATGGTTTCACCCTACTACTGACCGTCTGTCTGCCATTCAATCTCCAGTTAAGTCACGGTCAATAAGGTCAGCTC
Source organism: Prinia subflava (assembly GCF_021018805.1). Taxonomy (NCBI): domain Eukaryota; kingdom Metazoa; phylum Chordata; class Aves; order Passeriformes; family Cisticolidae; genus Prinia; species Prinia subflava. The sequence goes on along the minus strand of NC_086248.1, from coordinate 82,881,806 downwards.
TTTGGCAACATCTGCATTTGATCAGTTCACACAAAATAGGAGCCTTCCTAATGCCTGACTACCCTGAAGTATTTTAAGAGGCAGCGTATTACAATAGTTGATTCACCGCTGCTGCAGACTTTGCACTTGGAAGATTTTTGCCTCCTCTGAGGAACTGAAATGTGAAGATTAAAATCCTTCCTAGCAAAATAAATCTCTGAAATGAGCAGGTTTAGCCATGGAATAGTTTCTAGGCTGACAAGAGGCGTTTAGCAGTTTCTCTCCCCAAGTCCCTGGTCTCTCGGTGTAGGGATTTGGGGTTGTGATATTTTATATTTTAACCCTGCTCTGCACACGGATTATGTTTAAAGCATGTCTAGGTTGTTGCAAAGATGAAGAGTAAAGTCAGAGGAAAAAATTCTCTGCAATTTTACTTCAAAAATCAACAGTGAGGATTAATGCAGCCAATTGTTTCCTGTTGGTGTTTCTGTGCTCGGCACAGGCAGTACTTTCAGCAAGTCGATGTACTTTCCTTCAGATGAGTGAATGCAAATTCTTCCCTTAAAGAAAGCAAAATATTCCGTGTGGAATCCTGGCCCCACTGAAGGTGATGGAAAATAGTCTGGCAAAATTGAGTGAGACAGGATTTAACCTGATGTTACCACCGCATTATTTCGATGCTGTGAGCTATCTTAAAGTACAAGGTTAGAAATTTGATTCTAAGCACAGTCGGACTGGTGCCACTTTATTGATGTTCCTGGTTTTGGAGCAAATGAGAATAAAATCTGGCCTGTGGGAATGGGATCATGGGATGTGTTCTTTTTCTCTCTCTCTCTCTTTTTTTTTTTTTTTTTTTTTTTTAATGTTTGCTTTTGGAACAAAAGATTTGACTCTTGGGAAAACCAAAACCGGTGCCCTTTGATGCCTTTATGCATTATGAGATTTGGACCTGACTACAGATGATTATACACTGATAAATACTGCCACCAATGCTCCAATTATACTGCTGGTCTTCTCAGACATGTTCAACACTGAGAAAAGTCTGAACACTGAAATACTTGCTCCCTGCTGGGTGTTGGAAAAACCAGAATAGAGCAGCAAGGGTGCAGCAGCATCCCACCACCAGCCACAGGGTCGTCTTTAAAACGGGACTGGACTGAGAGGTACCATGGGAAGAGGTAACTGGTAGCTTCTTGGCACTCATCTGATGACAGGATGGCTTTTAAAAATATTTTTATGATGGAGGTATTGTCCACAAAATGTGATGTTGAGAAATCAATGGCTTTGTTTGCACTTTTAGTACCAAAATAATTCCTTTTTATTTACTTTTCTGTCACGCTGAATTTTCAACAGAAACATTTGACTGAAAGCGTAGCAAAGAGCATTTGAACTAATTCTGTGAACGGCTGGGATAAAATTTGAAAGCACCTTGAGACAGTGAAATCAAAGCACTAAGTGAATCTATTTTCTTTGCAATTTTAGTTCTCTCAAAAGCCCTGGAAATCTCAGAGGAAGCTTTCCCTGAGTGCACATTTGATCTAGGAAATGTTCACAAACAGCAAATTCAAAACCCTGCTAAATATGTGTGGTTCTAGAATGGCTGATATGGGCTGTGGACACACAGGCTATGTGGTAGAAAAGGTAATTCTGTTCTTATCCCTCCCTTTAGTACTAATTGTATAACACTCACAAAGTTTTCTAAAACTTGTTACAATGTATCACATATACTTCAGGTTTCCCCACCCTATTGTTCTGTCCTGTAAAGTTGCCTTAATACTTCTGTTTTAAGAATACAATGTTACATCTGTTCTGAATTTCTTTATTAGGAGTAACTCTACCATGCCCATGACTTTCAGTAGCACTGCATTTTGATCCCTTGGAAGACAAGGGAGATGTAGCCTGAGATCCCTTTCTGATTAGTCAGGAAAAAAACCCAAAGGCTTACAAATATCTCAGCATGTCTCTAAGAGTAAAGAAAATACAGTTTTCTTAACTTAGACAGTGGGCTCTTACTGAAATATAAATATTAAATTAAATCAAAATTGTAATAAAAGCTGAGAGAAAGCCTAATGTTAAATAAGCTGCAGACAAAGTACTTGCCAACTAAGCCAACAGCAATCTAGAGTTTAACTTCACCAAAACTGGTGTCCAGTCCTGGTAAGGTTCAGCTGGTCGTTGTCTCTGCAACTGACTGCTGCATCAGGCACCAAGCCTTAGGAGACATCACCTCTGAGCTGGGAATGTGTGGAAACGAAATGGAGACTCATCACACAAGGGATCTCCTTTGAAAAATATCCTAAAATCAGTATAGATTCAGTCTAAGAAAATAAGGAACTTTTCACAGTGTAAAGTTCATTGAAGTATTGGCAGATGGTGTTTCTGAGGTCTCTTTCTTCAAGTACTTTTAAATGGGCCTGGTGCATTTGTTAAAAACTGACTCTAAAGGCAAGAGATTCTGAAGAGATACTAATGGAAGCTGGGAAAGGTACAACCTGACAGCTCGTGTCATAGAGAGGACATTTCCTGGGTGTCTTCAATGCTTTCAATAAGACACAGAGGGAGAGAAAAGGTACAATTTCAATTGGACAATTGCAATAGCGAAGAAAGAAGCCACAGATAGTACTAAAATCCTATTTTCACAGTCCTTACTCTCATACATCTGGAAGGAGCTGAGTGCATTAATGAAAACCGAGGTAATAAATGCAGTAGTAATTAAAATGTAGTAGTGTGATTTAAAATATAGAGCTGGAAAATAACAATGGCATTCATGGGAAAATGTAACACAGTACACCCAGGGAAACGTAATTTGAAACACAGACATCCAAAGGGAGGGAGAATCCTAGAAAGCAGCAATGCCGGAGGAGACCTCAGGGTCAAATTAGACATGAATTTGCAATATGATCTAACAGCATGAGCAGCCAGTGCAGTTATGTGTACAGAGAGGGGCGTATCTGGGAACATGAAGGTTGTTCTCCTTCCTGCCGTGGCTCTGACCACACCAGCAGCTGGCTCTCTGGTCACTGGGAAGAAATTGAAAACAAGGGAGAGTTAAGAAGGGAAAGAGAGTGGACTGACACAGAACATCTATGGGGAGAAACGCAATAAAAACACTCCCCACTTTCTTAAGGCTTCAGGCACCAAGCAAGTACCTTTGCACTGCACCTCAACCAGCTGCGGGTGACCGCAGTTTGCCTTCTCCCTGTGCTCAGAGCTGTGCTGATGTGAGCCACAAGGTTTCTTGATGCCAGAGACACAGAAAGTCGGGAGGTTGGGGCCTCGTTGCCCTCTGGCCACTCAGGCTGCCGAGAGCCTGCAGACCCCTGCCCTGGGAGGCCTTGGCTGGGTTGTGCAGCAATGGCACAATCACAGCTTGTGCTGCTCAGCCAGAGAGAGCTGAGGACTCCTGCCACACAGGACATCGGGCTGAGGCCATGGGCAGCCCACACACCCCTCGTGTACCTGCACTGCCCCAGCAGGAGCTGGGAGCAGTAAGGAATTCTGTGAGCCTAAGGCTGGCCCTGGGCACCGGGGCAGTGTCCCAGGCCCCAGCCCCCATGCCATGGCTGGAATGCATCCCACTGATGAGTGGGTTACACATCAGGATCGTGGGGAGCAGAACCAGAATTCAAGACTGCTCCCTTCCCTGCTTCCCTTTGCTCCCCCAGTAATTGTTCTGTGAATAAATGGGTGAAAAGAGGTTTAAATTCTAGAGTGAACCTGCAAACCTGTACTTCTCAGGACAGCTGGGTCTAAAATGGCCCATCAGTTTGCAGCTGCTGATAAACATTTGGAACCATGTTCTCTGGTCTGGTTGAATGACTATGGGGAAAGGCTGGTTAAGCTGGTTTTGGCTGGGATAGAGTTAATTTTCTTCATAGTAGCAAGTATGGGACTGTGTTTTGGATTTGTGCTGGAAACTGTGTTGGTAATGCAGAGATGTTTTGGTTACTGCTGAGCAGAGTTTACACAGAGCCAAGGCCATTTCTGCTCCTCCTAACACCCCACCAGAGAGGAGGCTGGAGGGGCACAAGGAGCTGGGAGGGGACACCAGGATATCTGACCCCAGCTGACCAAAGGGGTATTTATTACATACCATGCAGCATATGGGGCTGGGGGAAGGGGAGGGAAGAGAGGGAACATTCAGAGCAATGGCACTTGTCTTTCCAAGTGACCATCACACATGAGAGATCCCTCCTCTCCTGAAGAGAGCTGCACACCTGCCTCCCCACACCAGTGGAACCTGGTGAATGAATTCCTTGTTTTGCATTGCTTGCATGTGTGTCTTTATCTATTAAGCCATCTTTCTCTCAACCCGTGAGTTTTCTCAGTTTTAGTCTTTCAGTTCTCTCCTCTGCCCTGCCGTGGGGGTGTGAGTGAGTGGCTGTGTGGGGCTTAGCTGCTCTCTGGGATTAAACCACGACACAGGGGCCCTGGGAGAGCACGCATGGAGAACTGCCACATCATGTATGGAGAGCTACACTTACACCTCCCTCACTCTGCAGTGCCTCTGGAGTGTCTCTCCAGCCACTTCTTTGGTCTCCTAGCAGAGCCCAGAGAAATCTTATGACTCCAATTTGTCTTCCTAGGTTGCTGCAGCAGCAGCAGCAGCATGATTATGCCTTGTCTCATTGCCTTCCTGCAGACAGGCTGGGGAGAGGGACAGCACCTTTCCTGAGAGCCACAAATATGGCTTGGAAGCTCAGGAGGAGCATCAGGGCATTGTCACAAGGGCCAGACCATGGTTCTTGGCATCCTGCATGGGGAGAAAAAAGCAGTTCTCAAACATATGTGGAGTATTTGTGTTACTGGAAGTTTTAAAATGTCTGTTTTTCAAAAGCATTCCATCAAGGAACTTAACTAGAACAAAGCCATTCAGTATTTTTAATCTGATCTTACTTCTTGCTTTCTGGTGTCTCTATCAGTAACAGACATTTGGCTATTACACAGAAAAAAAATTAAATTCAACTGGGAAAGCTATTTGCTAACTAAAGCTGGTGTATGAAATTGCCAATGACAGATTCTAAGGTCAAAAAACCTTCTCTTCAATGTGACCACAGAGGTCTGAAATAGAAGCTTAGACATGTACAATATAAATTCCTAATAGTATCTATCAAAAACTTGATGAGTGGCTGTTTGCATACATGGAAGGATAAATAATAATCATCAGAAACCACTGAGTTTAATAGAATTCCAAAGGAGGCTACATATTTTAGGTTGTTGAAGTCTGGTGAGGGGAATTAATTGTGGACTGACTTTCATTTTATTAGTGTTATTAAGAAAAAAGTGGATGGTTCCGAGCCAAGCTGCAGCATAAAAAGATTTTTTATGTGCAGCCAAGTTATTAGGATGGTGAAGTAATATTCTGTCCAGTAGATGGCCAATTATCTGTTAACACAAACTGAAAAAAAGTTAGAAAGCTCTTTGCATTGCCTTGCCTTGTCTTCCCTCCCCTCCCCTTTCCAAACAATATCTTGTGCCAGGTTCCTCGTCCAGCAAAATGCGTTCATGTACAGCACTGGGTGTGACCAACAGCCTCATTTGGCAAAAGCTCTGTAAATTACACCATTTCTCCACTTACTCCATCTTTCTCCAAGTGCTTAAGAAAAAGTTAATTAGGTGATTGTGCATCAGCTTCAATATTTTGAATGCTGCTTTTCCAGTTCATGTGATTTTTATCTAGAGAATATCATAGCTGCTAGGCAGGAGACGAATGGCCAGCTATTATCAGTTTCTACACAAGTGGTATATCCTATGATTGTCTGACAAATTTAATTAGGATAATTCACCAGAAGAATAATTAAAAACCCCAAATAGTTTGCACTATGTTCACCAGTTTTAATCTCTACCTTAGAGATCAGATTTCATTCTGTCAAGCAACAGTATTTAACTAAATTAAAAGAAATCCCACTCCATTACTGCTGAATTGAAGAAACCTTAGCCCAGTTTATTTTTCTGCTGTACAGGCAGTAAGTCCTAGATCAGCTGTACAATGCTTGTTGTGGCAAGCAATGCCCCAAAACTCTTCAAATAACATTTTGCACTGAGTTAGAGCAGCTGAAGGACAATGGAGAAAAAGAAATAAGAAAGGAGAAAAAAGAAATAAGAGGATTGCAGACACCATGTCTCTCAAGAGCTGTGGAAACACAAGCTCCTTGCTCCCCAGAAACGAGTCAAGGACATAAATGATCACTGCTGCAAAGAATGGTGTTACTGGTAGTTCTTTTTGTTTGCCTTTCCCCTAAAAACTAGACCTGGAATGGTCACTTAGGCTCAGTCCTCTGTGCAGGCAGGACCCAGCCTTGCCCCACTGTGTCATGGGCAGTTTGGGTCAGCTTGAGGGGAGTCTGTCTGTACCGAGGGCTCTTTTTGAGGGCTTGAGGTTTGGGCTGAATGTGACGTATCACTGTGCACAAAAGTGTGGGGAAAATAGTAACTTCTCTCTAATGCAAGACAGAAACAAAATAACAAGGACAGCTTCTTTCTAATTTGTTTTCACTCTCCATAAAATAGGAATAAGATATCCACCATATTGTTGGAGACACAAAGGTTATTTCCCTAATATTTGCAAAGGGCATTTTGGGCCTCATTTAGAGAGTTTTGGAGATGCTGGAGTTCTTTTACTTCAGCTCTGCGTTTGTAAGCTAGTGTACTTTTTCTTCTTTCTGGTATCATCGTAGACACAAACAGTATGTCAAGAAAAACAGCCATGAAATGTTTTGAAGTCTCATTAACTCTGAGCTGCTGACATGACTTTCAAGGCTCAAACCACCAAAACAGGGATTTTAATATATTCCCTTAAAATAAAAATATATATTTTGATCTACTGATGATGTTAATCCATCAGTAACAGAGCCACTGCAATAAACACCTTGCTGTCCTTGAAGCACAAGTCAAGCAGGCCACTGTGGGGTTGTGAATGCCCCACTGCCTCCACATCCAGCTTGCTCCAACACTCCCATTACAAGGGATGGGAATGGTGCCCCCTGCTCCAGTACTGCTTTGGCCTCTGGAGAGGAGTCTGGCTTCAGGCACAAATTCAATATCTTTTCTCCACCAGAGGACCAAACTTCAATTCCAAGCCCCTTTATGAAGAGGGGCCTGTATTTTATTTAGAATATAATGCTGGAAAATCATCTCTGAAGTAAAGGACCTTGTGAGAAGCATATGGCCAGACTAGATCAGGAGAAAAAGCCGCATACGCTGTGCACAGGGACCGAGGGTCAGGTTTGAAGCTGGATTCTCATTAGCTCACAGAGGGATAAGATACTTGTGTGTTTTAAAGGATGTCTCCTCAAAAGCTTTGCTAGGACTTCTGAACCTTTCCCATACTCCAAGACATTTTACAGTAAACAGGAATTTGTTTTCTTCCTTCCTACCAGCCACAAGCAGAAGGGGAGTTTGCCACAACCTGTTGGAGCCCTGATGGGTGAGTGCTGTTTAATGTGAATTACAGCATCAGACATTTGTTTTCCAGGAAAATCGTTCAAGGAGAGAGCTTGCCTCACAGCCAGCGTGGAAATGTAAGGACTTTCAAATTTTCTGTTGTTGCTTTTGAGCTTGTATTTGTTCCTCGGTATTTTGTAGTCATTGTTTTAACTTCAGGAGGGAAGTGACTCCTTTTCTAAAATCTTGGTGTCAGTATTAGATGATAAATGATGAGATCATTAGGGGTATTGTTGCAGGATCAATAACCAGCCTAAATCAAAAATAATAAAAATTTGAAGTCAAGGCTGAATAGGCTGCCTTGGCTGTTTTTCTCTTCTCAGCCTGTTTTCCTTTTATTCACTTTTCATACTGAAGTCCTTTCCTGTGCAAATCCTTCTCTTTAATTGTTTAAAGCATTTCACTTATTTGTTTTTTTTTTCCTTTACTTTAGTTCAGGAAACATTGCAGCTCTTGATAGATTGTTTTTTCTTTCTCCATAAGTTTCTTTTGAAAATCAGGAGAAAAATAATATCTTGCTTTCCTGGTATATTCTGAAAGTACTGACTTTTCAGAGATTACTTAGGATATGTGGTTTAATAATAGGATCAGGAGAGGCAGCTGCCTAATGATTAGGACTTGTGGTTTTATCTGAAGTATTGTTCTCACTAAAATCTCTTTAATAGCATGCTAAATTATAAAAACATTAATTAGATAAATGGACATTAATCCCCCAGCTATGTGTAATGCACTCTTTGATGTTTCCTGCTTAGGAGCTTTAGGTCTGCCCGGCATTTCCTTTTCCCCAAGAATATTATTTTTTCAATAATTCAAGCAGGTATTTTACTGTGTTTCTTTGGTGTTGCTGTGGAAGAATAAGGTTCTAGTTGAGTGGAAGTTGCTAAGAGAGCCAGTTTCCAGGGCATGAAACCCTTTCATTTAAGGGGGCAAAGGTCGACTCAACAAGAAGTTGAGTCATGCCAAAAGCAGGACAAGTGTGTCCCCTGGGAGAGCGCCAGCAAGAACATCACATAGAGCAATTCCCTGCCTGAGGAAGGTGTTTCAGTCTGGAGAGGGCTGTGGGTAGTGTGGATCATCAGAGCCTACTGGGTATCCTTAATCAATGTTAGTCTTTGGCAAGCGTGGAAATAGTTGTTAAGTCATCTTAGAATCCTAAAGCAGTTCATGTGCAACTTCTGGACTTTCTAGTGCATGTTCTCTAATTTAAACCAGAGAATTTTGTAATGCTAATTACAACAGCATGTCATTACTGTATTTTTTCAGATGTCTCCAGTCAATAACAGTATTGGAGCTCGCACAGATTCCAGTGTGTGTATTTTGCAAGCGTTCATATTTTTCATTGGTTGTAGCATCAAAGGAAACATGTGTGTCGTGCTTAGCACAGAATTATTAGATGATCTAGCCAGAAAGAGGAGGAGTGAAATTCATGGGATTTGTATTTATAAAAAGTTTTGCAGGATTTCTATTTGCTCACCTGGTGCTACTTTGCCTTCAACCTGTCAGCATCATCTGAAAGGGAGTTCACAAGCATGCATGTGTGTGATTGCATGTATATGTGTGATCAGGAGAAAGGGCACACAAAGGTGACAGTACTTCCTCAGGCTGGATCCTCCAAAGTGTGTATGTTAAAAAAGAAAAACTCTTTCAGAGATTTCACCCCTTTTTTTTTCTAATGAGCAACATATTATGAAAAAGCAATAAAATGTCATGCTATGTATTATTTTTATGACCTTAACACTGAATTAGCACTTGATTTACTTGATTATTCAAAGATCAACAAAAAACCCTTTGGTGCCATGTGGGCTGTGGCAATATGTTTTTTACAAAGGTGTTGTGAAGGTTTAAAAAATTGCTGACCGCAGGTTGCAGATGTGATTTGTGGTTGTGGGTGCAAGATGGATATTCATAAATGATGTAGGCAGCTGATTATACTTCTCACTTCGTACTGAGAGCAGTCTGCTTCCCTGGGACATACTCCTCTTGGCTCCTTGAGACATGTTGCTGGGGCAAAGACCTTTACAATACCCCAGAAACCTGGATCAGAGCTTGGTGAGAGGAAAACGCTGATAGATAATCTTAGACCAGGACCTTGAGGTTCTACAGCATCTTGAGACATTTCATACGGCACCCAAGGTTGCAGGTTTGTTTCTCTTCTGTTAATCACCCAGAAGTGTGAATCCTCATCCTGCAGTTTATGTGGCAAGACCTGTAGTGCCTCAGTCTGGAGGTTTTTCCAAATATGCCAGGGAAACAGACTTAATAATGAGACTTTTTTGTCAAAACTCATTCTGTCTCAAGTTTTCTCATCTCCTGATCAGCCATTAACCAGCCAGTTGTTATTAAAAGACTCTCCACTTTCGGTCCAAGCACCAACAATATCACCTAGTAACATTCAGCAGACTTGTAGCTGTAACCTGCCACTGCCTTGCTGTTGTGTAATGCGTTCAACACATTCCCAGCAGATTTTAATTTACTCTGGCAATGCCTAGACGAATTCACACACAGCACATTGTAATGCAAATGGAATGGTTAAAATAGATCACACATCTCTCTTCCATCTCAATTTCAGTCTAATGTATCATTGCAGCCTATTCTGTAAACTGTTGAAGCCATCTTCATTCAACTGTAAACTAAAGAGACTAGATGTCTATCAGACAAAACCAAAACACTTCTTGATTAATCACAACCTCTTGACCTAATGAGTGATAGCTGTGTTAAAAATGTTGTCATTATCTAAATGGAGTACCCAAACGTCCTGCAGATCCTAAGCAAATTGGCTTCCTTCTATTTATAAACAACACTGGAAGATGAACTCCTGGGTTTATACTGGAAAAGGGACATCATTCATTTTTATCCAACATACCTGCTTTTAGTGATATTACCCACACACGCTGGTTTTAGAAAATCTTAACAACTGAAGTGGTTTATATGCTTTTAAGACTAATTTTGAAGTTTATGTGTACATTCATCACACCAGAGCTGGGTGCTCAATATCTACCTAAAATGCATAGTATTATTAATATGTGTTGAAGTTCCTTCCCAGGCTTTCTGTTAGATACTAAACATCATTAGCACAAGATACAGAATTCTAGCTTCTCAGAGTTTGTATAAACGTTATTTGCTGCTGAGGGCATTTTTCCAACACGTCAAATGTGCATCTCTTTGTGTGCATGACAAAGTGATGAATCTTTGAAAAGCCAGTTTTATAGCTATGTATTGCCAGTTTTTTGATTAATAATCTGGTCACATGCAAGTAAAGATGCTGTTAGAGAAAAAAAATCAAATGATGTACAGGGTTTTTTTCCTGTTGCTTCTAAAATATTGGCTGTTTCTTTCTACATGTTGTTCCAATGAAGCCTTGAGAGGAAAAAGGCCTGGATTGCACATGTCCCTAATGATTTACAATTCTTTTCTTCAAGCAGATGCCTATTTGTTATGATATTACCTTTAATTCCTAGCAGGTATAGTAGTTCTTATTCCTATTAAATTAAACAAAAAACAAAACAAAACAAAACAACAACACCTAAAACCCCACAAGAAATTAGTGCACAACAAGTTCTTGTACTGAGAATAAATACCAGGTCAATCACAAGTTCCTTTTTGGAGAGATAATTGAAATTTAATGTAACTAAAAAATCCCTGTCAACAAAACAAACAGCAAAATCCATTCCACATTTGTAATTTATTGCTACTGTTCACTGCAAGGTGAATGAAAATGATCAAACAGCAAAGTCCTTTGCCAGCCTGCATGGGTAGATCTGCTGAGGTGCACAGTGTTCCCACCTGTGGCTGCCAGGGTTTGTTGTACCAACCCTGGGGACATTGCTGCCCTACAGCCTGGGCTTGGGATCAGGTATTTTTGGGAAGATGCTCTGGAGTGAGCTACAGCATCCTTCCTGCAGCCAACGTGAATGTGCAGCCCAGTCAGCAGGACCACTGGATTTAAAGCCTCTCTTTCACCTGGCAGTGGATCTAGAGATTTACACCCCACCAGGAGCCTGCCCACAGGATGCAGAAGGCTTTCCTATTCCTCACTGATACTTTTCTTGCAAACCCAAGGTTTGCACTATTTTTTTTTGCCCTGAGGCTTCCTGTTGAGACAATTATACAGACAGAATCCTCCTTTGAGGAGTTGTTTTGTAGGAAAAAGCCTGTCATCCTCTAAGAGGAGACTGTACTCCTCAGTCTCTCATTTAAAACTCGGCATTTAGATGTATGAAAATGCACCTTGTCAGATCATGACCATTTAATCAAATGATCCACATCGCCATGAAAAGTAATTTCTGCTTTTCAGTATTTTTTGCCTCACAGATCTCTAAATCCTGACAGATTTTTTCAGCAAGGACTCTACGACACTATTCACACTTTTCATGTAAATACAAGAAGATACTGTACCAAGAGCTGGTCCTGCTGGAATCACAGTGGGAACCTTGATATTTCTTCATTATCAGCTATGCTTCAGACATATTTGCAATCCTGTGTTAGCCAATGTAATCTGTGCTTTTCTGTTCTAATATCATATGACTCTAAATCTAATATCTCAGAGAAGTCAAAGTATAATAAAGCAATGCAGTTGTCTTTTATAAGTAGAAGTAATTGTAAGAAGAGAGGAAAAAGAAATAAATTCATCTGATCGGGCCAAATTCCATGGGATCATAATCTATTATGGTAGCCTTATTTTTGTTTTTAGTTCTTCATTGAACCACAATTCCATTCTTTCACTAATGATATTTCATCTAAAATCCCTTAGGCCTGTCTGTAGTTGCTCTAGTATTTAAATTGTTCTGATATTGAATATTTCCAGTCTTCTGGACTTCTGAAATACTTGTTGCATCCAAGTTCCTTAGGTGGTTATAAGGAATTTACGTAGTGCTTCCTGACTAGTGGTGCACCAGGAAGTTTGACTGAATGATCTGAAAGCCCTTTCCGACCATAATTTCTATGAAATCTTTGAAGCTGGATTTGGCAATATTACAAAGGAAATCTGTAAGGAATGATGAACCGTTCTTGACCAAGGCTTTGCACTGTGGTTGTGCCTCCAGCACAAGGAAGAAAACCTTTGTTGCATAGGAATTTTACCTTCACCGTAGGCATTTCTTGCAGCCAAATCTATTCTTTAAAACTATTCATGGCACCACTAGATTTTCAAGCCAAAAGCAAATTTTATGTGATTTATTATATTAGCCTTCACAGAAAAATATTAGTTTCCTAGAAAATTAGTTTCCTAAAGGATACTGGTTTATACTATCAACATAAAACACACTTTTCAAACTCCAACAGTGTTAGTCTTGTAATATTGTTCCCTTATGTTTACTGTTGCAGCAAAATTTTAGCAAAAAAAAAGAGAGGAAATTGAAAAGAGAGAAACTTTTGTTAATAAATGAAATGCTCCTACTTTTTTTTATTTATATCACAGTATATAGACTATCAACATTAAAATGTTTTATATTGTATCTGTAACATAATGTATGCCTTATGATAATACACATGCAAATATATACACATACATTATACACATATGGTGTGTAATATATCAGATCTATTAGCTCCTCCAAGGACATACTGATATTACTGCCTATCATGTGTCTGAAGCATGAAGAAATTTCCCCGACCAACTTTTGGCCAGGTAGGTCAAGCAAGGGCAGAAGCCTCTGCTGGCTCACCACAGAAGTGTCCAGCTACTGGTATGTAGCTGGTACTGGTGTGAGTTCAGTGGTGCCCTGTTGCAGTATAGCAGTGTGAGGTCATTTCACCTGATCCATCGTCTGGGACAAGCAACTGCAAATCTGCCCTGTCTGAACCCTCCCTTATAGGGCTGAGGCTTTTCTGAGCTGTTCTTGCCCCCAGGAAAAGCTGTTCTTGCCCTCCTGAAGCTCAGCTCAAGTTCTAGCATTTGAAATTAATAAATGGGCTGACATCTGATCCCCTTTTTTTATGTTCTTCTATTAACCAAGGAGCAGAAATCTCCCTGGATCAGTGAATTTCATGCAGAATCAGTACAGGGTGATTTCTATAGGTACCATGAGAGTGTTTAGATGATCACACCTTACAAGGCATAATGTTTCTAGTATTGATTTTACCTGTGACAGTGCACTGAAAAATACATTGCTTTGCATTGTTTTGCTGGTTCCACACATTAACAAGTCCAAGATGTGCCAAAATTACCAGACTCCTCTGCTGCTTGCTTGCAGTCCTTGGAAGAGGCCTGAACTGGCTTTAAGGCAAACCAGTGAAGTCCCCTCTTCTTCCCTGTAAGTTATATTTTCCCAGAGGGGCCTTGGCTCCAAAAAACGCTTCTCAGCAAAGCATTCCCCTGTGCCAAAGCTGGGCGCTGACTGGCCACTGGCCCAAAAAGCCTGGACCACTCCTGTGCCATAGAGTGTGTCAGTAATTAGTCACATGAAACTGTCTGGGGAAAGTGATTGAAACTTAAATCTAAGAGATGAGTTGTAAGATCTAGAAAGGCTAATTAGCCCTGTCTCAGTGTTGATTGTATTTGGCTTTTGTTGATACTAAAGATAATCTGTAGTTTTTCTGCAGTTTACTTCTTGGGTCTTCAGGTCCAAGGAGCCCTAGTTCTCTCAGGTGCTGCAGAACCATGTTAGCACTTCAAGAAGTCCATTAGGTGCTTGGCAATGTCTGATCCAATGGATTTTTAGGACCTAGCTTGATCCAGCAGGGCCAGTGATGGGTTAAGTTAACACAGGCACATATTGAATATATTTGAAAATGTAGCAAGCACAGTGTTCTCCAGGACTCTCAGATCCAGGCGTATTGTGTGGAAGACTTGATTGTTCCTTTTGAGACTCCAGATGTGCTGGGCAGTGCCTCAATGAATGGCTTTCCCTCAGAAGAGTTCGCTCCATGCAAAACCAACTTTGGAGCCTCTCCTCACATGATGCAGTTAATCTGCAGCCAAGATAAAACTCTGAAAAATAATCAAGAGTTGATAATACTCTGATTCTTTATCGCTGATGTTTAATTTGTGCAAGAATAAGGACAGTATCACTTCCACTTGTCTATGTGAAGTTCTGCAGCAAGCCCACTTTTAAAAGTGGACTTAGACTGCAATCTCTTCACAGATGCAAAGCTGTGAGAGTAACTCCCTTTGGGCTCCATGATCTGTCTGGTGGAAATACCAGATCAGGTGCAGACAGTGGGGGTGGAGGGAAACCATGTTCTCTATTATTTACACATCTCTAATTTCAAGCTCCAGTTTTTTCGAAGTAAAATAATTTGCCCCCCACATGGTATCTGTTTCTGGAACTTATTATCTGCTTTGTTAAGTTCAGCTGGCATTCAGATAAGGATAATTTAATTAGACATCTTAGTAATCATACATGCATACTTACTGCCACAGCAGGGGGTGGCTTCCTCAAAACAAAACCCTTCACATATTACTTTGGACAGAATGTTTTCCCTGAAAGATTTCACATTTTAAGCATGTATGTGTACATTACCCTCTTTTTCTCTAGACTTAACATCCCATGGTGTTTTCCCTTTGAGGATTTTCATGTTGTTTGGGAATATCCCAACCTAGAAAAAATTCCTGTGCCTAGGAGGTGTTTTTTTGAGAAAATGCTCATTTTACTCTGATGGTCCACTTTGAAGAGAGTGATAACCTCGGGGGTTGCTCTAAACAGGAAATTTTCTCAAGCCTGAGAGGGCATTTCCCTGAGATTGAGGGACATACATGCAGATGGTATTTCCTTGGAATCTGCCTGTTGCAGAGATGTCCTCACTTACTCCATGCTGCTTTGAGTTTACAGTGTCATCATATTTTCCATCTGAAAATCCAGAGAGAAGAGCATGTTTACAATAGTGTCATTAGGAATAGCTTGAGAAAGTGTTTAGTGGAAGAGTCGAAAACTGAGTGGGAAATGGGTTTATGGCTTGTGCTGCTGTTTAGTATTTTGCCTGTTCTCATGTTTGCAGGTTCAAAATGTCTGGCAATTAGAATCAATTTGATGTCCAATAGATGAACAAAGTAAAATAAATGAAAATTTGTATTACTTAATTCTGCTGAAATTTGGAGGAATTAAAAAATTGAGTTTCAAGTGAAATCCAGCTTTTGCAAACAGCCTATACGTTGGAAAACGGCTAAAATAAAACATTTTGCAAAACTTTCATAATGTTTTGATTGCTCAAAATCTGTGTTTGAATTTGAGACTGCATTCAATACCCACGTGAAAGAGCAGACACTTTGCACCGGAAACTTTATAAAAGCAATTGTGTAAACTGGAAGTAGCTTGTTCAGGACAAAATTGCTGGCAAAAGAAGCACAAGTTAAAATATTTAGGTTTGGCTGAAGTAGCTATGAGCTTGATCATTATATGTGTACATGCAAGTAAAAAGCTTGTGGGTGGGTCTAAAGCCAATGTGAACCTTTATGTGGAAAATACTGCCTATGTGGGTATGGAAAATGGCCCACTTAAACTATAATTATAGGGAATATGTGCAAATAAAACCTGAATATAACACCCATGTAGAAAGGGTATTTTTTTTTATACTTCTCTGAGAATGTTCCATGTTATTCTCAGTTCTAGGGCAGACAAGATTATAATGAACTCATTTTGTTACTTCGAAGTAAACACATAAAGAAGTAAAATGGTTTCTTAAAATACACAGAATAACAGTGGAAGAAAAAAGCTATGTGCAACAGAAGTTAAATCAGATCTCACAGACTGTTACAACTCAATTTCCTAGTAGGAGACTTGGCTGGAATCACTGACCTTTTTTAAACAAGTCAGCAAGTTATATTGTTTGAAAGAAAAGTATCACTGCATTGAAACATCTATTAATTTAACTCACAATTTTGAGGGTGTGACATTAAACCTGTTGATTGTGTTTCTCTGAAGTAGACAGGGTAATAGGGCTGAATTCAAGAAACACTGGCATTGAGATGGTTTCATTTTTGATTCTCCATTTTCAGATCCTTCCTGCTCCCTTCCAGCACTCTCACAGCTGGGTTAGAAGAGATCTGGGAACGCTCTCTGTACTGGCTGTGCGTTGGTTGTAGCATCTCTGGTGCTGTGAAAGTCCACATCTGTGATCTTCTGGCAAATTCTGTCTGTGACACACAGTGGCTTGAGGGATGTCCAGGTGATGGAAGTCTCGAGAGCAACATGGACATACATAAAGACAAAGATATAAAGCTCTTAGAGAGTGTCCAAAGATGGCAAGGGAGCTGCTTAGAGGCCTGGAGGGGAAGCTGTATGAGCAGCTGCTGTGGTAGCTTGGTCTGTTCAGCCTGGACCAGACTGAGGACAGAGCTCATTGCAGTTACAGCTTCCTCATGAGGGGAGGAGGAGGGGCAGGCTGATCTCTTCTCTGTGGTGACCAGTGACCTGGGGAAAGAGCACAAAGCTGAGTCATGGAAGGTTAAACTCAATATTAGGAAAAGGTTCTTCACACAGAAGGTGGTTGGACACCCCAGGGAAGTGGTCACGGTAACGAGCCTGACAGAGTTCAAGAAATATTTGGACAACACTCTCAGACACATGGTGTGATTCTTGGGAATGTTCTCTGCAGGGCCAAAAGTTGGACTTCAATGTTCCTTGTGGGTCCTTTCCAATTCAGAATATTCTATGATTCTACGATTAGCATTAACTAGCTGCCACTATACAGCAAGAATGGAAACCAAAGATGGAATTTCTCTCTAATACTGGTTCCATTTTATTGTTACCTCTTGGTGGCACACTAACTTCTGAAAATAAATCTAATTTCTGCATGCAGGAGCAGAAGTTAGTTGCAGGATGCAGCATATACAATCTTAAATAAATAATAGTATCATGTCCACTGTAGCACAATGCTGTCAATCTCCAGTTTCATCCCCAGTCTGTAACACAGCAAAGGTGCCATCATCCACGTGAATGACCAAAAGGGAGACATAATGTATCTGAGGAGTCCTAAGGGTCAAATACTGACATGACCAAGCAGGAAGAAAATTGTGGATGAACAATATCTTATGAAATGCACTACTTGGTTGACTAATAAGAAGAACCTTGAGCTGTTCTGCATCCATAATTGTATTGTGTCTATGACATTTAGACATTGCAGAAATAACCCTGAACATATGCTATTTCTGTCTTAGAAAACTACTGTAGTTCATTCAAGGATTAGTTCTTCTTTTCAGTGAGGGAAACATTTCTTCTCACCTTTCCCAGATGTTTTGGAGGGTGCTGAAATCTCACGCACAGAGTCCTTAAATCATTGCCTGTTCTCTGCTCTCTCCATCTTTAGTGGAATCACGCCTTGCCTTTATTGGTTCCAGAGTCTGTCTTTCCTGTCTTCATCTGCAGCATTTAAAAACACTCAGCACCACATGGAAGCTGGGGGACTGATAGTACAGATATTTCACACTAATATCCATTTGTTGAACTTGCTTTCATCCACAAGTCCTGAGAAGTGCTGTCTTACAGATTCAAGAGGATTTAGGATCTTGTCTACTGCCTGGGGCAATAACCACACCTTCTTATGGGATATGCCAAGCTTTTGTGCAGCCATTGGAGACACTGTGGCTCCCATGTGTTTGGGAGATGAACACTCCATGCTGCAGAAGTGGTAGTTCATGGGGTAAGCACCAGTGGGCAGATTTAGAGAAGGTGTTTTTATCAGGACCCATGTTACTCACACCACGTCCGTTCCTTGTTGAACACGGTAACGCGTCATTCTTTTTATTAAAAAAATTAACAAAAAAACAAACACGAAAACACCAACCCAAACTCAAAGAGTTTACCTGAGTGAATGCCACACTTGAAATTTTTAAAGTCTAAATATCTTCCTCACACGTGCAGCTCACAACAGCTTTGGATTGAACTGAAAAAATAATCACTGGTGCAAATATTTTGGCCTGTCCTATTCTGTACACAAAGCTTAATAATCCTAATGCTCCTTTCTGCTAATGTGCTTGTATTTATCACAAAACAACGTGTGGGGTCAGTCAGAAGTTAAAGGGGAAGAATTTAAAGGTGAATTCATAAAAATGGTAGCTCATAGGAAGAATGAAAAAATCCCAGAGTGAGGGTAACTACAGCACAAAAGAAACAAACAAGATGTGTAGAGGAAATATGATGGACCTTTTAAACTGGGTTGGTAAATGGAGGATGGAAATGTTAATTTTACAGAAGAGACGGATTCTTCAGTTTTCTTTTAGAGCCTGTTCTTCCCTCAAAACATGCAACATAAATGCTTAGGAAAAGGAGAGAAAAAATAGTTGTAAGGAAAGTGATTAGGCGGGTACAGGGCACTGAATTCAGCATGGAGGACTCCACACAACTCTTTGAAGTTACACAGACACAGTGTTGCAGCGGTGAATCAAGCTCAAACAGAGGCAGGCTTCTCAGTGCTGCAGTTTAACATTCTCATGTGGTTGCTACTGGTTCCAGATGGCAATTAGATATTGGAACAGAGTAACAGGGCTTCTGCTTGTCCAGCAGAAACCAACTGAAGGATTTTAATGGGGCCTGGTATTTCTACTGAGGGAAATACAAATTCTGGCAGTTAGAGCAACAGACCCATATTATTTACTGGTGTAAATCAGCAATACTCTGGTGGAGCTACAGCAATTCACACCAACTGAGATTCATACAATAACTTCTTCCTTGTGCCAAAGATTTCAGAATTCCAGAGGCTATAATATTGTTGGCCTATCTATGGACAAGAAAAATGAGGAAGAGAA
Organism: Prinia subflava; assembly: GCF_021018805.1. Lineage (NCBI taxonomy): Eukaryota > Metazoa > Chordata > Aves > Passeriformes > Cisticolidae > Prinia > Prinia subflava. The sequence goes on along the minus strand of NC_086248.1, from coordinate 82,862,704 downwards.
ATACAACATGCAACAAAAAAGTTGTCCTGAAGGTCAGTTCTTGGAAAGGAAGCAAACATGCTTTCAAAAGGAAATCAAAGGCATGGACCATAAAATAGATCTCTTCCTCTGAACTCTCTAACTTATTTTTGGTTTTTCTTCAAAGGCAAACAAAATGTTAATGTAAAAGCCAATGTCTCATTTTCTGGTTTGCTCTGGCCCTTGCACCACACCCTTCATTAGCAGGATCAGATGGCTATCCAGTAGCACTTGAAAGCAATGTACCACGTGTGGTTCTTGCTCTCTTTCTTTCCCTAAGAAGAAGTTGAGCACAGATTTGTGTAAAAAACCCCTTTTTTGATGTTTTATTATGTGTTTAGTAGAGAAGTGAGGTTGGGGGAGTTTCTTTTGCACTTGGAAGAGAAGTTAAAGAGGTATGTGGGATTTTCTGGTGTAACAAGCATTCCTTCCAGTCTTAGACCAACTTCCAAAAGATCTGTGCCCCCAACAGGTTAATTCCTCTATAGCTTCCTTTCAATACTGTCAAAAAGCTGACAAAAAGATGAAATTCAGATAAGGACCAAGCCATTCAAGATGCATGAACTCAGAAGAAAGTCATCAGAAAAATGGTCCGCTTTACAATGAGTGACCTAAAGCTGGATCTGCAAAAAGGTGATAGTCCCACAGGGATCATCTTCACTGAGACTGGTGACAGCAGTTCGGTAGGCAATAAATCCACAAAACATCTTGAGGACCTTCTTGCCACTGTTGTGTGTAAGTACTCAATGGATCTGCAGATATCTGCATTTCTGAATTGAATCTTCCCCTGACACAGATCCAATCCAGAAAGATCCAGATCATGTTGGCACTAAGCAGGCTGATCCTTAAGGCTAATCAGTATTTACTATAGGTTGCTATTCTCACTACTAACAGGCTGAGAACTCAAATCCATTCTCAAGTGCATTGAATAAGAGAGGTTCTCAAACACCGGGCAAGAAGACATTTTCGGATTCAAGGTCTCAGATACATGGAGGCAGTGAGAAAGTACCTGTCACTTATTGGACAGGATACTTTTCAATGCGGTAAGAGTATAAACAAGAACCAGATCTCCCCCTCCTTCCACAGCAAGTGACTCAGGAACCAGACTATAGAATCATGTCCTCTTTCTTATTCATTGATATTTAATACTGTAGACAGATTGGTGCAGACTTCTCCAGGAGAAATTGGGCTACCCTACCTACGGATACCTCACAGATCATACCAAGGACGGTCTATTAGCAATGAACATCATTTTAGGCAAGAGAGGTTATAATCTAGATCTCATGTTCTTCAAGGAAATGCTTAAATTTCCTTTTAGGTAGGAAATGGGGCTTTGTTGCTATCCCTTCACCCAGCCAGATTCAGGAAGTGAGGATCATTATGGACACCTCCCATCGGTGAAGGTTCGGGGCTGAGCATTCTCACCTGACCTGGGAGTCCTTGGAAGGAGTCTCAGCTTTCCACCAGGCTGTTCCCTACTAAAGAGGATAGCTTTTGTGAAACCTGGTGTAAGCACCTGACTCCACCCAGCAATTGTTGAGTAATTTTGGCTCATGGTAACAGATAATGCCTTTTCCTGAATAGCAAGATGCCTAAACATATGATCATATGAAGATGAGAAAAAGGTTGTAAGTGATTGTCTTTTTCCAGTAGAAGCATTATTTCATACACTTCATTGCAGAAACTATAAAAGCTGTTTCTAAAGAAACACAAACAAGCTTATATCACTGAGATCACCCCTGAGTTATTGTTTTCCAGGGATGGAAAGAAGAACCTTGAATGAAATGGTCACAGACGGCCCACCATTCCCCAGCAATACATAGTATGTAGAACCCAAAGTTTATACTTTTTTCTTCCAAATTTTATCCAGCATTTTCTAGATTTTTTTTCTATTCCTTTCTCAATTATTTCTAGCATTCTGTTTGGTACTCTGTAGCTGCTAAGCACTGATCTGACATTTTCACTGAACTACCCACAATAACAAAACCTACCAGCTCTCTTTTTCAGTGGTAATAGTTTATCTAGAGCTCATGACTGAGTGTGTTCAATTAGGGTTCCTTGCCCCATGCATATTACTTTGTCATTCATAAGCACTACTATTACAGAACAATCATCTCTCAACCCTATAATGTTTCTGACAGAATTTCTTCTAATGCGTTGGAAAAAAAAAGTTTTATTGCTATTTTTTATTCCTTTCGTGCACTGTTCCTTACCATCTTTTTGGCCAGCTTTATTATGAGTTAACATTTGACTTATTATGGTTTATATTCTTTGCTATTTTCTTCATTGCTTCCCATGAGCTCCACTGTTTGAAGGATTTCTTTTTACCCCAATTAGTTGCCCTTACTATATTGTACACTCATGCTGCCTTTTTTGTGTGGTCCTTTCAGGATTGGTTTCTGAGGGGTTTCTTGGATATGTAATATACAATTACTCTGAAACTATAATAGTGTGTATAAATACAGGATCTACAATTTTTTTTTTGGTTTCTCCTTTTAAATTCCATTTTAACAGGATTTCTCACTTTTATGTATTTCCCCCTTCTGCAAATACAATTTTGGCTGTTCATTGCTATAGGAACGTTAATTTCAAGTGCTTTATGGCCAGAAAGAGTGATCCTTCATTTTGAAGGAGGCCCCAGGTATTGTTTAGGACTAAATAAAAAATTGCTTCTCCCTCCATGGACTAGCCTGCTAGTTGCTGCAGACAGCAGTCATTTATGTCAGCTAAAACTCAAGTCTTCTGCCAAGGACCCCACTGAATATTTATCATATACGGGTGTCTGAAGTGTTTTTGAAGGGCTTTCTGAGGAAATGGCACACAGGAGGGCTCTTTGAAGCCACAGGGAGAGACCTCCATGACATATAAGGAGTCATTTGTGCATTTCCCACTTGCTGACAAGACTGGTGCGGTGGCAAATATCCTTTCCCTTGGGTATGGGTTGCTGCCTCACCTCTCACTTGATTTCACTAAAATCAGCAATGGCTGAATTAATCACTTTATTTTATGAGTCTGAAAGCATAGGAAAAACACGGTACTTTGCTTTCAAGTTGTCTGGTTAGTTTTGACCAACTCTCTAGTCCTGCATTGTGGCCTTGAGCTTGGATGGATGGAGAGGTGGATGGATGGACAACACGTGATATGTTTCACTGTGAGTAGTTTCTGCCCCTCACTGAATACTGCCTGTGGATTAACCCAGACTATTCTCAAATCCCCATGGCTTCAGAAGAGAGCCTTGGAAGTTCTTGAGGTAAAGAACAGTGTTTCTCTATTACCTTAAATAAATTCATTTTTTCCTGAAAATAAGTACTTTAGTCAAAATCAAAAGCATAGCAGGTTGCTTTTCCTGTATTACTATTTTCATCCCAAATGTATGTACTAATATTGGAGCCGGAGAGAAGAATGTTTGTATTGCTTGATGTAGAGCAGATATCACATAAAGTAGTCTAAACAAAAGTCCAGTGATGACATATTACTTATTTTACTTATTTGCACTAACAGCAGTTATTAATTTTAGATCTAGGCATAAAATATGCATATCTTTGGAGTCTGCTTTACTGCAGGCATTTTATTTGATACACACAACCATTAAATTTGAAATTGTTCAGAAACTACTGCCAAATAGCAATCAAGCAGTTGAAAGAACATAGCATATCCAATTGGGTGTCTGCACCAAAAAGGATGAATGTATTCTCTGTTCAGATATGTGCTTGAACTGTGAGGATACAAGCACTGTACAAACTCTCCTGTGTCCCATTTGAAAAAGGGCTTGGAAAATAAGTCTTGAAATTTGGTGCCCAGGGACTGTAAAAAGTCAGCCTGGTTGATCCAATAGCTCTTTATACGAGGCTTTGATCTTTCAATATATAAAACCCACAGAGTCCTGTGGAAATGTTCCTTGCAGCATAAGAATTATTGTGGGAAAGCTATGAGGAAGACAGAGGAAAAAAGCAGTTCCTCTGAAGGGGTGGTGCTACCATCTGTGGTTACAGTATGTGGTTAAATGCTGTGGTCACAGTAGCTGAAAAAATGCCATTTACCTTCACAGCCAGAGGTGTCATGGATGGAAATCCCAGTGTGTGACTATTTGTCCCAAAATCTCAGGAATTTTTGAAAAGTGAATTCATACTTAGCCTTCTTGGTAGGTAACCAGTGTGCACTTCCTCTGCTAGTTGTAAATGACTCATTACAAGGGCTGGCTGAAGCCTGGAAAATTAGCTGGACACAGGCTGTGGTAATGAAATATTGATGCTGATTTATATGTTTTGATGACTTGTATCTTGCACAGTTCTCTGGTACTGTCCTCTAGATGTAAAGATAGTCACAGGGTTATAATTTTTCACTTTGTTAACAATAATTTCAGAGCTGTGACAACCTTCAGAGATAAAACAGGTTAGTGGGCTACAACAGAACACAGGCCTGATTCTGGCTTGATGTAGGCAGCCTCTTCCAGGTTGGTCATGTAGCTTCCTGAAATATTTCCTAAAATAACCTAAAGTATCTGTTCTCCTCAGTTGACTCTGCTGATACAACCACAGAGGCAGAAATGACTGCAAGGAGTGACTGACCAGACAGTCTACTACTTCAACATGAATCCTTGTGTGGGGAAGGGACTGGAATGGAAGTGGAAAGAGGTACTGATGAGGACCAGGAGTCTGATGTGCTTCACTGCCCCCCTGCATAACCAGAAGTTTAGAACTGTGAGCTCATGATCAGAGACTGTTACTGCTTTTGGTAGTAACTTCTGGCTCTTGGGCTGAAATGTCCTGTGTTGAAGCAGGATGTCCATGTATTTCTTCCAAAAATTAGGTCTTATCAATAATGCTGAACATAGCAAGACACCCTAAAGGACTGCATCTTCCAGCATAGGCATCATTTGGAAACTGCTAGATAGGCTCATTTTGGATTTATGGATTTATTTCTCTTGATCACCCTGTACTTGTGCACCACAATGTCCAGGGAAGTTTAGAGACTTACGTTATGCCAAAGGTATAGAGAACTATCTGGAAACTATCAAAACCTTGCATACAATAAGTAATTTCTTTTCTACAGCACTATGGTTTTTGGAACTAGATGTGATGATGAAACAAATTCTGTAACTTGCAGTTTTAAATGTGTCAAGGATTTAAATTGCCCTAGTAAATGACCATATCAAGATCCACAATGTTTAAATTAATCACAACTGGATTGTGATTTAAAACTGAATGAATCATAACAAGCAAATTTTATTATTTTGATATTTTAAAACACTAAGTAGATTATTATAATTAAAATGCTAATAATCATCCATAGGTATGTGTCAAAGTATGGATATTACTTAAGGTTTTAATGATTTTCTTCTCAATTAGGGTTTTATTAAGGCTCGTATTCAGGTTTGATGCCTGCATTCATTTCTCAGCCATGGTCTTCAGAGTTCAGAGAGAAATCAGTACAGATAGAACAACTGAATATGAAGTGACTTGCCTGTGATTTTACTGCAGGTCCATGCTGACTCTCAGGTCAGCAACCAGCTCTCACCTACCCCTTCCCACTTTTGTGCATGGTTTAAGAGGACTCTGACTGAGGATTGGACTCAGAGGTTCAGTTCTGCAGATCTGGATGGGGAACTCTGAGCAATGAAGGGGCTTTTGTTACTCAGCAGGCCAGTGGCAGCCACCAGAAGACAGCCTGAGCACCCTGAACTGCTGACTTCATGCTGGGTGAATAACACATGAGCAGAGCACCAACACAGACCTATGAGTGAAGCTTTTTCATTTTCTTTATAAAAATAGAACATACATTCCACCAACCTTTAGACAACCCTCGGTGAGACATTGAGGGAGTTTGAGGACTGGATGAGCTCAGCAGCCACAGTGAAGACACCCACTAATGTGAGCAAAAGAACAGACCTGAGACTGTGTGATTGTCACCCTCTGCATCAGCTTAAGGTCTGCAGCACCTTGAACCCAGTGTGGGAGTGCAGGAATTTAAGCCTTTGCTGAGCCAAAAGTTGAGTGGGTTCTACCAGAAGACCAAACTGTACTCTGCCAGTGGCACAGCCAGTCTCAGACACACTCAGTTCAAAAAATCAGCAACATTAAAGATATTTTACTTCAGAATGTTATAAATGAAGAAAGATATACCAGTAATGGTCCGCAGCTGTAGAGAGAAGAGGTGGGAGAATCAAGATTTAGGTCGGTAAAATAAATATTCTTGCCACAGCAGATTAATCTCATCCAAGTACTCTGCTCCTTTTTCCTGGCTGTTTGTAAGCATGAGGAAAAATACTGACTGGTCTGCCTCACAGAGTTTGCAAATCATTTCCCTTCTGAACCACCTCAACAAAGGAAAAAGAAGACATTCCCTCACCTAATTTTGAGTAGCAGGGTTTTTTCTACGATAGCCATTGTTTCTTCAGTAGAAATGAATATGGGCTTCCCTGAGGGCAGGGGTTTGATCCCTGTGAAACTCACAGTGAGCCAGGAACAAGGAGCAGTCACAACAAGATGGAGAACATGAGCATCAGAAGAGTAGAGCTGAGTCATTAGAGATCTGTCTAGAAATCAGTGGCTTCTAAGGAGGCCTGAGCATCCTCAGCTTCTGATTCACCCTTTGCAGGATTAGTCTTATAATATTTTTAATGGGTATCCATTCTATTGCAATGTATAGGAGTGCAGTGACCCTTAAATGTCAGCATCTAACATTACATTAATTCACTCTCTTAATGAAACTAAAGAGAACTCAGAGAGTTTTGTGACCAAAGACTATTCATTAGAACTGCACCTTTCATTAACTGACTTTGGAAGGATGAAATGAAATTAACTTTTTGAAATATTTTGATATTGGATACACCGATTTTCTGAGCAGAAAATCCCTCTGGTTCAGACCTCAAATAAGGGCTTCTGATGATTAGGGTATAAAATGAACTGTGAAATTTTATATGTGTAATATCCCTTTCCTAGTGCAAATCAAATTTGCTGCCCTGCCAAGTAGTTTGATCCTACACAGCACAGAAGCATGGTAGTCTGCAGCAAAAACTCACACTTAAAGGATGAAATAGTGGTTATAGAGAATGGTCTTTCAAGGCTGGACATCCACATATAATAGTGAATAGATACAAAATTAAAACTTGTAATTGTTTTCAAAAGGCAAAAGAAAAATTCTTCAGTGACTAGGACATGCTAGAAAACAACTGACACACAACTTTCATTGCTGGACTGACTTTTGGATACAAGCCTTGGCTAAACTGTGTTTGAAGGTCCAAATCTTGGTACCCATCATGAAAATCTACCAGTACAGTGTGTCAGGTCATCTCTAACCTGAATGGGTCTCTGGGGATTAAAATATTTCTTTGTTTCTAGAGATATTCAAGTGCTGCCTGTGGCACTTGAACACTTAAGATCCCTAAGGCAATAACTTACACAAGAATATTTAGGAAGGGTATCAATTGTCCTGCAGTTCTGCTTTACTCTTAAGTTACCTGCAAGGGAAAAAAAACCCACTGTATGATATAAAACCCCCATTGACTGTGTTTGTTGCTAATAAAAATAAAAGCCTCTTTACCACTTTCTAGGATATGGAAATAAACTGTCACAAAGCACACAATATATTAAATGCATCACCATGACAATCAGATAAAATCAGAGAGGACTTTTGTGTCTAATTCTAAAGAAGAGACTGTTCATGTTAATGGACTGGAGAAAGTGTACGATAACAGTTTGTTACTGTAAAAATATAGCCCAAGATCTCTTCCAAGGACTGGAAGACCTATTTTGATCTGGTGTGTTAAGTCCTGGTAACATATGCAAAGATTATCCTGGGGAAGCTGTAATTTACGTGTCTAACTTTTCATAATTAAAAACTGCCTGACATTAGATGCTAAGAGCAGCATAATTTAGACATAAATTTTTTATGTTTTGGTGGCAGAGACTGCTTAGGAAATAGGCAAAGGAAAGAACAAACAAGAGCAAGAAATACAATTTTAAAACTTTTACAAAATCAAATTTACATTAATAGGAATTAATTATTGTAAAATTACTTAAAGTGTGTGGGAGGAAATTGTTATGTGGCACTTGTTTTTATTAATGACCTCACTTGCTTGATACATTATAGATAGGGTTTCAGCATGGGACAGGCATTTCCATTTTCACTGTACTCCTGCATGAGCAAATGTTTTCTTTCTTCAGATTTTTATCAAACACCCCCAGGATAAGTTCTTGCCATCAGTAAGAAGCTGCCTCTTGTCCTTGTTTCTCAAATGTTTAATTCCACTTATTCACCAAACATAATAAAAATGGGTTGGTTTTATTTTGGTGAACAAGTTATTGTCTTTTTCCTAAGTCAGTGACCTAGAATAAAAAGTCACAGGTCTGCAGCTATAACATCTATCCCCCTTTACTTTTGCTGAGCAGAAAAAGGAAGAGAACAGCTGTCTGTAAATACATTTTTTCTCCTTTTTGTCCTGTGCATTGTTTATAAACCTGCTGTATTTACTTGAGTGAAATTATTAGGCAAATAATTCCTAGTCTGTACGTTGTCGGTAAGTAATATTTAAAACTTGGGATTGTCTGGAACATTATTGTTAGAATCATCTTTCCAGTCAAAATATTGAAAATTAAGAATTCAGGAAATAATCTCTGCTAATATCTTTTAAAATTGCTTAAGGTAAGTAGTGTTTGTGAGTCTTCTCTTCTGACAGCAAATAGTTTGAAGAGAATCATAGCAGATGTGTTTTAAAATGTGAATAACTAGTCATAGATTCTTTTCCCTGGAGCTATTGCCTTGTGCTGCTTTCTTAGATGGTGGCTTGTTCTTCTTCCTTACAGAGAAAGAGCACCAGGAGCCTGCTGATTCTCTTTTCACAGTTCTTGGATATGTAATTTCACACATAGAGAAGAAAAATTGTGCGAAATGTTGTAACTGACATTGTCAGTCAGCAGGAAACCTGAAGAGAGATCCTGAGATGGAGCTGTGAACAGTGACAGCGGCAGAGCAGTACATTTCTGTGTGATAGATAGAGCTGCAGGGCGCAGGTCATTGCAGCTGGCAAGGGGCAATCTTCGTGTTACTGATATCCCCAGGGCTGCAGAGGCCGAGTGCCACGCTCGGAGAACTGACGGGCAATTTGCTAATGTAGCGGTCCGAAGGCAAGAAGGGGCAGCATAACCGTGAGGGCCAAAAAGCAGCACCGGGTACATGCCTTATACAGCCATGTCATCCTTCTCATTGTTTGCTCTAGCAGCTTAAAGCAGATATTACTGAAAATCAGCTTTTTCCTACACAAATGTAAAATGCCACAATGAGCCTTTAAATTGGGCAGTTTTACTGCTGAACACTAACACAGTGTAAGTTAAACTGCTCATCTGATCAACAGCACCGCAAGAATTTTAGATCTGTGTGCTTTCTCAGGTGTTTTACAAATACTAGAAATAAATTGTTAAAAACTGGAAGTAGAGACTACTGTCTACTAAAGCACCTTCTAATATCAAGAGCAACCCTCAGAGACCTTCCTTTGTTTCCCCTGCTATACAATAACTTTACAAGTCTCAAAACAGGACAAACATTTCCCAAATCTTTCCTGATGAGCATGTCACTCACAAAGTTGGCTTAAAAATAAATAAGGTACAATAAAATAAGGTAAAATAAAATAAATTACACACTTAATTTAAAAATAATGTTCTAGTGAAAGTTGAAATTATTTTATGATATTATGCTTTTGAGCTCTTTTTAAATCTCCTTTTCATGTTTGAGGATATAGTGGACAGACTTCATTTTGTCAGCTTTAGGATAATTGGGGTTTTTTTTTTCCTTTCCACATCATTTTTCATTACAGCATGAAATAGAAAATAATTTCATTTTAAATACATTCTGTCAAACAGAAAACTTTTATTTAATATGCCATTTTCATAGAATTTTCCTCTACAGACAATGTAAACATTTTCTGATTTGACAGGAAGCTAAATCTGGAAACTTCAGAAACATTTACAGAATGAAACCAATTGTCCTCCAGCCAGTTCTACTGTCCAGGCTAGTTCAGTTTGTTTCCACAAGTGGTGATGCCAAGAGGTTTTATGACCTCTTGCTCTGAAAGTATTGTTTCTATGTTGTACTTCAGCCTGTAACCCTGGCACTGCCCATTTCAATTTCTTCTGCACTTAATGACTGTATCAGTATAGAACCAAGATAATAAGAATAATTGCTCCCTTTTTTATGGCACTTCATGTGTTTATGAACAGTCATAGACATAAGGGTTATTTTCCAAATCATTTCTCATTTTTGTTGTTCTCTTCTGCGTTCTCCAATTAGTGTGGATTTCTTTCTTAATGTGGTGCTCACAACAGCACGCGGCGTTCCAGCAGAGGCTTATCAAGTGAAGTAGAGCAGAATAATTACCTCATTTCTTTTATGCGTGACATTCTTATTAATGTGACTCAATGCTGAGCATGTTCCTTGTTTTGCCACAGCGTTGCATCGTTGATTCGTATTCAGGTAATTGGTCACCACGAATCCTCATGCTGCTCTGTAAGTCCGTGTGCTGACACAGGCTATCCCTCAGCTGCCAATGGGAACAGGCAGGAGCTGCTCTGTCCAAAAAAAAGGTATACAATGCCCCCTTCTAACCAGATTGCCACCTTCTGTACTCATATGTGATTGCTGGTTCCTCAGATTCACAGGATTTTAAGTACATCCCAGATGTGAGTGATTTCAAACTGGTACCTCAACACTTGTCAAGTCTCCCGAAAATGAAGATTCACCCTTCCCCTCTGCATATGTAGTCTTCAGAAGATATGGAAAGAAGTATTAGAATAATGGAAGTTGTCCTTGTCCCAGGGAAAATATTACTGGAGCATTTGTAACAAGACAGATTCCTGCCATGAAGATTTAAGGGCTCATTGGCATTACCGTTCGAGTCCTGCTTGGACTTTGCTCTTCATGTCTGCATTCTGGCACTCTCTCCTTGAACTGGAGACAGGTATTTTCTATTCCTACAAGGGTCACAGGACATAATTTTCTTCAAACCCTGGCATGAAGTCTGCTAAAGTCCCCCAGGAGAACTTGTGGCTCTCATCACGTTGTGATGTACTTTTTTTCATGTACTGTCATGAACTGTTTTGTTCCAAAATGTGCCTAGGCCTTAAATTCAGAGAATACAAATTTCTGTCAGCGTGGCTTCTGGCAGGTGGCATCAAATTCACCTGGCTGCCCTGGCAGAATCCTCAGCATAGCAGTTCTGCTGCTCACCCACGTGAACATGGTCTTAGTTTTTGCCCTAGAGGCTCAGGTTTAATTGCTTGGAAAGGACACAAACACAGAGAAATTAGGGCTGTGCTTAGTTCACCCCCTAAGGAAGCAGGCTGCTTCCCTGGAACGGCGGTGGCAGAGGGACACTAAGGTTTGTCCTGCAGACCTACCTCCAAAAAAGGACGAGACAAAATAATTGATCACAGTGCTGCTCAGTTTCTCACCTCCTTCCTCGGTGGTTTTATACACAAAAGAGACGGGATCTGTAATCATTACGGTCACTGAATCCTCCCTCACCTGAGAAGGGCTGTTCTGCAGACAGAAATTGCAGGAATTTGGCCTGTATGGTTTGAAGCAGTGAGTTGAACTTGGGTCTCCTGCATCCCAGGTGAAGGCCCTGATAAGAAGACTGCCACTGCCCCTCTCCCACTGGTCTGACAAATTATTTTGATAAGAGTGAAGCAAAATAAACAGAACCCAAAGGCCTAGAATGTGGAAACCCATGAAGGGAAGCTTCTCCCAAACAGGCATGCCAGGAGCATGGTCTCACACACTTGCAAAGAGACCTGTACAGCCATCAAATATTCTGATTCTGTTTGACCTCTTTTTCACTCTGTTTCTTGCAAAAACAAACAAAAACTTCTTTTTCCCAAGGAAAATTACTGGTTTTTCCAGTAATCCTTCTAAGAACCCCAGCAGGACATGTACTTACAGAGTTATTACTACTAATCAAAGATATTCTAAGCAAGTTCAAACTCTTCCCTCAAAAAAGAATTGTCTTAAAAATGGAATCTGGGTGCAGCATAGTAGATTTTATTGTCTGGAGAATCCTGAAGAACTTCTGTTTCTCTCTGCCTTTTCTCCTGAAAATGATACTTGAAATACTTACAGTAATGTCTGATTCCAGGAAATAAAACTTGGTAAAAATACAAACCATTGCACCATAATATCTTCACGTGGCAATTAAATAAACAAGGATTTTCAGAACCAGCTGAAGAAATACAGGGGCAACGTATATCAAGTCATATTTAAAAATACTAAGTACTTCAAATTCCATTCAAAATTCTGGACATGAAGTCTTTTACATCTGCAAAGGTAAGCGATATTTTAAGAAATATAGTATCAGTTAGACCTTCTGCTAAGTCTGGATCCTTAAAGTCTCGGAATGCCGGGTGCAATATTAAGAAAAATGCCTCAGATTCATATCAAAGGAATCTGAGTTGTTAAGAATTTGTGTCAGTAGCCACAATGTTTTTTATGATAGGAAAGAAAAATGGCAGACACTGGTTAAATACATTAGAAAGTGGGTTTAGTTTCCTCTGAGATCATGAATCCCAATGGGAGCACTGTTGATCTAAAGATCACAAAGAGATAGCACCAGGTCACGTGCTGATGCAAATGAGCATAGTTTTCTTGACATCAGTGGACCTACTGTGATTGATTCCAGATGAAGCATTGAGATGATCTGGGTGTGCTGTGCCCTTCTGAAAAGCTGTTGAGAGATGCAGTGAAATCAGCACAGGGGCAGCCACGCAGAGGCAAATACACAGCCAACAGTGTTCCCTTTAAATGGACATGGAAGGGAAAAGAGCAGTAGCATCTCTCACTGTGTTGGTGGACAGACGGGATCTGGAGAAAGGACAAAAAGCAGAGGTGTGCTTGGCACCCAGGAGTTTGGAAGGGAGGCAATAAAGGCAGTGTTAGGTGACAGAGACAGAAAGAGCAGCCCAAATTATCTCAGAGTTTGTAGGGCTCCACTGCTCTCACTGTCTTCAGAAAACCTTTGCTTTTGCACATCATTAGATGGTCTTTGAGGTTTGGCTCAACAAAGGCTCAAATGTGGTTGCCTGGGAATATGAAGGAGCAAAGATGAGGCCTGCCCTAAATACTGCTACAGCAGTAGCACAACCAAGTCAGCTTCAGTAACTAACTAATGCCTGCACTGCCTACAATTTAGCAATAGCCCCTAGGAATCCAGCATGGGCTGCTACCCAGGCTCTCTGAGTAAAAATTCAGGCAGATGGTTTGATCTGGGCTTCATGGTGGCTGCTACAGCAACTGTGTTAATTTACTGATGATTTTTCAAGTGCTTTTTACCCTAGCACTATAGATAGACCTAAGTGTGACTAAAGAGACTCATCAGTGGTTCCAGGACTATCTAAAACATTTTAAAGTTTGGTAATGTGCTCCCTCTGGAAATGAAATTGAAAGTAATTTATTTGCTTTGAAAGCCTCAAGCACTCCAGTGAAATAAATCACTCCTTATTTGAAATGTCAGTACCAAAATGCAAGATACAAGAAGTCTTCTTCATGGGCTCAATAAAATCTGAACACAGGGGTTTTATTCCTAGGTTTTGTTTTTATTTTTTCTTAGAGCATTACTTACATTATTTAAAGGCATTGCAGGGTTTTCACAGTTGAATCAGCTGTTTTATAGGAAACTGCAAACCCTGTAGCCATTGCTCTACCATTGTCCCACATTTGCCCATCAAAAGGAAACTTAGAAAGCTCTTTTCTGAGTAACCCATTTTTCTAATACTGAAACAATTTACTAGTAAACTACCCAATTAAAGCTATATTAACTTGGATATTTTATCTCACTCTTATTTTCAAGAGTCAACAACCCAAGTACAAGGAGACTAATGACTTAAAATTGAGCCTTCTCTGTACAACTGATGGAGTTTTGTTCCTGGGCTATCTCCTCCTCGTTTCATTCAGCGTGAATGGCAGATTCCTACATCGTGTCAAGTTTCGGATCACCATAGAAACAAACTAGGAGGCAGTTTCATTAATCATTTAGAGCACAAGAAGTCTAGGTCAGTCTGATTGCAGCATATAGAGTATCATCCTAGCGCCACATGGGACTCAGTTGATTTGAATTAAAAAAGATTAAGCTGCCCCTAGGACGCTCAGCATCATCAGTTTAAGTTCTCATGTAACAGTGGTCTCTGGAGCCACATGGATTAGGAGACTGAAGCTATGCATTTATTTTTCAGGGCTCAGTGAAACATTAGATGAGTGCAGGTGTCTGAGGGGGGAAAAAAGGACAAAGATCACATATAGTTTTTTAGACTTGTTGCTGTTCTTTTGAAACTGGAAACAATAACTCAGTTTTATTTCTCCAGTGACAGTTACCACTCTTTTTTGGCCATGCAATGGTACATCTGTTACCCAATGTTTACATTTTAGATTTATAAAAATTTCATACTATGAAGCATAGTTTTAGCACAGAGCTGCAAGTTGGGCATAAAAGTTTACATGAATGCTGACTTTTTCTTCTCCTGATGGGGTAAAAAATGCATGAAATAAATACTGGTGACATTTTAGTTTTGCTTGAATGAAGATTTATTGCTCCCAGGAAACTGACATACAGGCAGCAACAAATCAACTTGACTATGAAATAGTTGTATATGTACACCACAAAATGAGCCCCCCCTTCCAAAATACTCACCTTATTTATGGGTCTTCCAGTACTTCAAAGACCTTCAGTAACTTAGTCCAGACTGGTTTATTGCTTTGCAGAACTAAGACATTTCAAGGGGAAAGTTGTAGGTTACAGTATATTAGAACTCTTTCTCTTGGGGGTCTAAGAATCCCATGATGCTATATGAACTGTTGATCTAAAGCTTATTACAGCGTGACTTCCGAGAGTATAATTCTTAAATCTTTTAAGTTATACTGTACTGTCTTTAATCCCAAGTGCTAAACCTTAAAGCAGAACAAGCTTTCCAAAAATTCAGAATGCCATCTGTGAGTTGATGTAATTACACTTTGTTAAAGCACAGTTCACTTACTTGCCCAGACTGCCTGTGACCTATTTCAAATTAAGTTGTTTTAATTTTCAACAAATGTTTTACATAAAACAATCGGGGAACAAAATTCCACATCATAATATTCCTCCTGGAAAGAAAAGCAGTTCTGTGGACTGAGTTTCTCCAATTACCTCAATAACCAAAAACTTCCCCACCCTGTGCATTTTGCTCATTTGCCCTTGCTGTGCCAGTTACCTGGGCTGTGACAACACCATCAACAGTGAAGCCTCCTGTCACAGCACATCTGGGGACACCCAGACCATGTCAATACTTTTTTGCTGATGTACTGTCATCCTGGGGATTTCCAGGAAAGAAATGTCATTAAGCTTAAGAAGCAATTTTAGAATTTCCCAGCACTGTGCAAACAGACTGGTTATGGGAAGGGGGAGGTGAGTGTTATTCCCACTTTCACAAGTGGATGTTGATATGATGTCATGCTGAGGGAGTTGCCTTGGGCCACAACGGAGAGCATGGACCACCATTGGAGAGCTCCTGTTTTCCTGCCCGGTGTTCAGCCCAGGTCCTCCCGTTTACAGCTTTCTGTCAATGCCCAGAAGATGGACAAAGCAAAACCTGAGCCATAGGGAAAGAGCCCCAATGGAAGACACAAAACAGCTCATGTTAGCCAAAGCCTATTGAGTTCCAGCCATGTGCTGGTTGCTACGAAACAGAATAGAACACAAGGCCTCTACGCAGCAGCATTTCTATGGTCTACTTCAAGGGTTGCCACCCAGCCATTTCCAGCCAGGTTGGAGAGCTTTGCCATCACTGGGTTGCCTTTGAGACAGCTGAATTTGCCAGTGTGAGGAGGGGCTGCTGTGGCACCCCACATGCCAGCAGCAGTGGTGGCAGCCTGGCTGTCCCACCCACACGCCACTGCTCCACTGCTCTGACCCACCAGCCTGGACATCTGCCTTCAGCCACAGCCAAAGCCTGCCTGCAGCAGTCCCTGCCATCATGTCTCTTGTTCAAAGCCACTGAGCCTGAAGGAGCACAAAGAGCCCACTCACAGTGTAAAGCAGTGCTGAGCCATTGGTGTGGAACTGGCCACCATCTCCTCCACTTCAGCAGGAGCTGCTGTATTTTGGCTACTTATTTGTTTCCTTTGATTCAATAGGATTTTTCCTTAATTGCTCTTTTTCCTAACTCCAGAGGAAACATTCTCTGTAGTCCCAGTTTCAGCTCCCAGTGCCCCACAGCTGGAGGATGGAACAGGATGTCCCCTACCTGCAGTTTTCATGAAGGGTCCCCAGTCCTGCAGCAAGGCTGCATGCACACCTTCCCCTCTCAGCCCAGAAACGGGGACCTAGCTCAAGCACATCAGGAGATGGCTGTCTCTAAATGGAGCTGCAGCTCTGGGTTGTTGTGAATCATTTTGGATGTGCCACTTTACAGATATCTTAGTTTTGCTCTTCATCTTGTGGCCAATGTTGATTTCAAGGCCAAAGCCTACATGCTCAGCTCTATTAACACTTTATTAAAATGACCATGAATCAGAAAAGGAGATAATTTCATTTTTCTACCAAATATCCATTCTTCTTCAGGGCCTAGACAGACCTGGGAAGCTGCTCCTGGGCTCCTATCAGCTGGAGGGAGGCCTGTCAGATTTGCAATGACACAGAAGCCTGTGTGGAATCCCTGACTTCTGCTGCTGCCCAAAGCCATCAGAAGGAAGACAGCTTCTGTATAGCCCTTTCTAGCCAAGCAGTTGTGGCAATATTGTTTTTTAATAACCATGTAGCAAAATCACTTTCCCTGGTATGTATTGCCTACATATAATCTCCAAAACACTTTCTGGCACAGAACATGAAGAAAAGATTCACGTTCACTCTGCTATGTAAAGCTAATATATAACATTTCTAACTCATTACATTGGCTGACTCTTGCCTTACTCTTCTGCTTTAACTGCAGTGACAAAAAAGTTATGTTCCTTTTTCATTTCATGTGGAGTGGAACAGAGCTACCACAAGATTATCTGAATTCCTGTACACAGATCATCGTCTGAAGCATGTGCTTGTTCCCAGACTTTCACTGTCAGGCATAACCAATGCCTGACATCAGCAGTAATTTGAAGATGCTGAGGTGTCAAAAAGGATCTGAATCATTCTGACAAACCTTTTCTCATTCAGCTATTGACCCATAGCTCTGTTTGAATTTGGGAAGCCTGAGGTCAGAATGGAAAACATCATTTTTCTTGTAAGCCAAACATATTTGACTGAGAAAAAGTAAGCTAATAAAGATGGAGAGGCAATTTTTAATGTCACTTTTTAGAGTACAGTAATTTGTCTAATCTTATTGCCTTGGAATATGATTACACATAATACATTCACATTACACAGGAGGGAATACATTTGGGAGAGAAATGATATGTCTCTCTTCCATGCCCAACATATGGAAACATGTATAAAATAAGAAGGTCTAAACTTTGCCAGTGTTCACAATCTCTTGTCTGTGGAGGAATAATGGAATTGTTTTGAAATTTCTAGTGACAAATGTACTAATTTGAGCCTAGGTAAATACAGTTTACCCAATTTAATAATTTTGGGTTATGGAAAACATTGGCATACAGCAAATCTCTCTGTCCATACACTAATCAGTGCAAAATTCTTGGCCGCTTTTCCATAACCCTCTGGTTGTTGGTGGTAGCAAGCAGAGATTTACTGTAGGAATTCAAGAAGCTTCATTCCTCCCACCACCAGCAGCTGTTTGTCCTTGCTGTCTTCCTGGGCAGGGCAAAGCTGCATCAATCCATGGTATGCATGACTCACAGGAAAGTAATAAAAACCTGGGGCTAGAAAAGGCCTCAGGAAGGCAACTAGCTCATAGTGCAAGAGCTGGAGCAGCTCATTTAAGATAGAAACATAAGTAGTTGAAAAGCACATGCAGAGGAAGCAGCTGGGTGAGTCTTCTGGGATGCTGTAAGTACTGGGACCTCTGCCTGCCTGTCAATCTCCATGCACAGCCTGGAGCGCTGTGTAATGCCCATGACCACAGCTCTTTCCAAACAGATTTTGCAGGCAATGCATAAAAGCCAAATGCAAGAAATGCCCACCTCTAGACTTTTCAGTCAACCACAAGCACATTGAGCTGTTCAAGAAGACTGTGAGCTCCACAGTTTCACCAGTGACTGATTTTTTGTTACTATTTCACAATAGATAAGGTCTAGAACCAAAATACAGAAGTCCTTTTTCACTCTGAATTAATCACAAATCTGAATTAATCAATTCTGGGATAAAGTCCATACCTTGGTTCCAAATTGTAGGTATCATAGGAGTATTTCTGTTTCATTAAGGTGGAGTGTATTTGGGTAGCTGTCATGTAGTGCCTGGAATGTGATGAAAACAAGAGGTCCGGGCTGCCTGCTGCTGAGGAACTCCCAAGGCACTTCTCACAGGAGCAGCGGTGTTAACCCTGATATCCTGGTCAAATTCCAGCATGGCTAATTATATCCCACTTACCTAAAGCTCTGCCATACTTTCTCTGCCTGATGCAAGGACTTGCTGCATGCAGCAGGCTCTCCTCTGGTCCTCGTGAGGGTTATTGCCTTTCACTTCAGAGGCAGCGGTATTTACGGAGTAGCTGCAGTTAGTTATCAGTTTGTAAAATTCCCTAACCAGCACAGGACTGTTAAATTAAAACTGCAGTTATTGCTATGTAGGGTCTGGGGCAAAAGAGGCCAAAAGCTCCTGCAAAAGAATGAATAAACAAACCACAAGGCCGCAAATGACGTTAGGAGCAGCAACTTATGCACTATGGCAATGACCACAGTAGGGGTCTCATTCATGTTCCACTATCTGATCACCTGCCTGAAGGAAGTTAGAGAAGGATAAATATGGGTGGGGACAGAGCACTGAACAGAAGTGCAGGGCAAGAGGAGCACAGGTGAATGTCCCTTGGAGATAGTACCAAGGAGCCCAAGGGAGAGAGGGAGAAGACTATGCATGCTGAGCTCAAGACAGGATTACTTCATATGGACTGATACCATCTGCTGATGTTGCCTGTGAAAATATAGTCATTCAAGACTTCATAGTAAGTGAATCTTCCCCAGGCTCTCAGGTCTGTTTCTTTTGCATACTTACTAAAAGATTTTAACAGATATTTGTAGCTATGTGAAGCTACAGTCAGATTGAACAGTGGGAAAAAATCCCACACATTTAAAATTTTGACTATGAAATTTTGACTATGAAATAGAATGTCAAGGATAATGTTAAAATGGCAATATCACATCGTGCTGTTTATTTGGAAAGGTGGTGCAGATGTGGTACATCATACTCTTGAAAATGGCTGCATGACAATCCCAGTGAGTCTTTTCACATCTTCCTTAGAAATAAATATTTCCTGAAGGAAAGCAAATTTTATATATGTGTCTACATGCCAGAATGTATCAATCTCAGGATCTTTTCAGTATCAGCAGCCACCAAAATGTCATTGAAACTGACAGACATGATAGGCTCACCAAGAGGGGCTGCAACCAAACCAAAGAGTGGATTTCCATGCTCTGGAAATCATTCTTACCCTTCCTTGCTCTCTTTTCATGAAAAGTCCAAGCTGTTTATATGTGTGCCAAGTATGCTGCTATTTAGAGAGTTCACAGAGCAACAGCCTTACAGCTCATCTTGTGTGGTAGAATCCTACTTTCAGGGTTCTCTTCTCTCTGATACATACATGTAGACTCATACACACTGATTAGATCACTGGCAACATGGTGGTTCAGCTATTCAGCAGAATTATTTGAATTTGACTCTTAATATTTATTTCACTGAGGACATGGCAGTAGGATATGCTGTTGATAAATTAAATGTGTGGGTGAGCACTCCAGTGTATGCACATCAGGAGATAATCTTGTTCCTGTTTTTGGAAGACAGGTGCTTCTATCACAGCTAGAAACCCTCATAAATGAGAATAAGGGCATTGAATCTCAAAGCCTCTTTCTGTCTTCTGTGTCTCCCTGTGCAGGATGAGGCCGTGTTAATTAGTAGCACAAAGGGGACAAGATGACACAGTAGATGCTACCAGGATGTACTTTATTTTGTGAGATAAATAAAGCCTGTCTTCTTCAGAAGTATCAACAAACCCCACATGTTCTAAACTGCATAAGACAGAGTATTAGAGAGTTCCAAATTGTTATGTAATTCCGTATTCTCTTCTGTGTCATTAGCTTTCCCTACCCTGTTAATGTATATAAATACTAATTATATGAGTATGGAATAAAATATCCTTTTTACAGAGCTGGTTTCCCTGGTTGTAAATAGGAGTGTAGAGAAAATTAAACATAAAAATTGAATTGTGAACTGTTGCAGTTTAGGACTTCACATTTCAGACTTTTAAATGGCTTTTTTCAGCAGTAGAATTTCACTGAATAACTCAAAGTTCCCATAAAAAGTAGCAACAACAACAACAAAACAGTTGATTTTCTTGCAAGGAGTCTTGGATTTTTCGTCCTGCAATTGTAAGAGAACTGGGAAAAAGGGACTCCCTCCTCATTGAAGATCATTGTAATATTCCTTTTTTTATTGTAAATGTATTTATACATCACATAAACGAATCTTGCCATTTATCTGAGAGAAGAAAGCCATCCCCTATGGTAACAAGTGCAGATGTCATTTTAAGTTTTCTTAGATACATGGAGCACACAGATATAGAGTCAAACTTATGATTTTATTTTATCCCAGCAGAGCCAGTTTGCAGTCTCTCAGCCCTGTTGGTAAAGCAGAGTTTAGCCAGCTCTACAGACAAATTATCTTTAAAACACAATGGGGTTTGTAATGTAAGATCACATTTCTGAGTGTGAGCCTGAAGAGCTGGCTCTCACAGCTCTGTCTAGCTTCCCTTGTCCTTGAAATCGTCTCCTTTACCCAGAAGTGTGGAGTTAGCTGGACAAGCTGTCAGCTAACTTCCTTTTCCACAGTCACAGCCAAATAGGTGATTTGCTGCTTCTTCCTACAGGCTAACACCTCCAGCATGGCTGATTTTTGTTCATGACCTGGTATGGTACTAACTCCACTACCTTGCTTTTAGGCTTGACAAGATATTGTAAGCCAAAGAAATATATGTAATAGCTCTTTATAGAAAAAACATTCCAGACAGGAGTTTCTTCCCAGACCAAAGTCTTAGCCCCATAGTGTGTCCTGCATGGCCTGAACCACGCAGTGGTGCCTGGGGCACCAATAAGACACTGAGCCTAAGGAGGACTGCAGCCCAAAACAGTTAGTGGGTTTATATAGGACTGCTCTTCCATTTATTTTTATTCTGATCTGCCAAAATTGTGTCATTATCCTCATACATTTCTAATCCTTTTTGAGTCCTGCTATGCTCTTGATCATTCCTGAACTCGCCTGGAAAACTGGTAATTGTCACAGTTTGACTTACTAGCAAGATATTTATCTAGGCTTTTCCAATTATCACCAGATATTTCCCTCATGTAATGGAAAACATGAATGTGTCTGATATTAGAGCTGGCTCACATGAAAACTGTAATAAATGTTATTAGTGGCAAAGTTGAGATGCCTAGAAATCAGACTGTAGGATATATTGCTGAGAGTTTAAAATAAATGGCTATGAAGAAACCTTTCACATCCCAAAATCTGCATCAGAGGTGTGCATGTGCCATTTTAAGTAAGAATTTCCACTGTGCATTACAATTCTTCCACTCTGAAGCAAAATATTTCCAGGCTTCTATATAAGCTGAAAATCAGATTGGAACTACAGAGGTGTAAAAGCAGATATCTAAGTAATATTATAAGAGTGACACGTAGAAGACAGGTTAGCTTTTAGTTTTGTCATGTTACTTTTACACAGTTCACGAGTTACTTCAATAATCAGAAATGTATTATCTCAACAGACTGCTTAAAAATTTATGCACAAGACATAATGTCACAACGAAGCGGTCAGTTTTGAAGATGGAAAGGTGGAAAATTTGGACTTGGTTTTTAAA
Source organism: Prinia subflava (assembly GCF_021018805.1). Classification (NCBI taxonomy): domain Eukaryota; kingdom Metazoa; phylum Chordata; class Aves; order Passeriformes; family Cisticolidae; genus Prinia; species Prinia subflava. The sequence continues at coordinate 82,840,720 of NC_086248.1, read as the reverse complement.
ACAATTTTCTTTAGAATAAATTGTATTGGTCTCTGGAGCCTTGTACCAAGTGGAATTTGGTGAGTTATATCCTGGACAGGATGGTTAGAGTAAAACTGCTTGAAATACTTGAAAATATATCCCATTTATGTCTTTACAAAGAATGAGAGACAGTCATACTGGTCACAGCCTCCCATCATAATGGTCACATTTACTGTGCCCAGCTGGAAAACTCTTCTTTCTTGAAGCAGTACCAGTTGCTCTCAGGTTAGCTCAAGAAGACACTCTGAATTTTATACTGGTGTTCACTTCTTGCTTCTGTGCATTTAAGGCATCATCTTCATCATGCACTGGAATACAATATGTCTTCCTTTCCACAGAGTCAATGTTTGATGTGCAAAATATTTTAATGCAGTACATAACATCTATTACATAGCACTGATTACCCTGCCAGCACTTTAACAAGATTCCCTGTTCTGTATGCAACTCCAAGGCAGGACTCTCATCAGGTTGTGTTGTTTTAAGATGGAGAACATTGCTTCAGCCTTTCACAAGCAGCTGGCAGCAAAGTTACCGAATTCCCCAAAACCTTGAATTGGATGTAAGATCTTGGACTGGCCTGGTATTATTTACAGTGTTTTGCTGTTTGTGATTTACAGAGAGGCTGGCTGCAAAGTTCTGATCTGGATTTCTCCAAAGTAGTTCAGTTCTGTGTTGGAGCACGCTGAAGTCAGCAGTTGTTCCTATCAACATCTGTAACACATTTGGCATTACTTGAAAATATTACTCACAACTGTTAAACTAATACAAGCCCTTCCTTCATATATTAACTATAAGGTGATCATGTATGCTAGGCACTCATCATTGATTTAGTTATTATCTCTTCACTACTAATATTTTTGCTGTGCTTCCTCCAAAGCCTAGATCTTTGACCTAGGAGAAATTCTCAGCTGAGAAAATCAGTCTGACTCAAGAGTTGTGCTAGAACCTGGAGGACTTGTGGTTGATTTACTTCCGGTGCTCTGTACCAACTTGTATCAAGTCTTGAGCCTCTCCAATAAATCTTGTGGTAGATATACATTGTGTCATAATTAGTAGAGATTTCATATGCAAAAGGAGGTTTCTCAATTGACAGCTGAGTCTATAATAATAAAGATAAAGACTTTCTATAAATATTTTAAACACTCTAACTGGAAAATATTAGCAAAGTGTCAGGAAATAAGGACTTCCCAATATAAATTGGTTACCTGTGAAAGACAGTCCTAATTGGAAGAAATGGACTAAACTGTGACATGCTCTGTGGGACCCTGCTGGAGCAGGGAGGTTTGGCTAGATGACTTTTCATGTTCCCTCCCATCCTTAACCTTCCTGTGATTCTGTGATATATGCATGAAATTTTGTCAAAATGCAATACTGGCTGAGCAAATCCTGAATGCCATGTGGTAGAGCATGCTTCTCATGTGGCATAAGCCCATGCTCTTTGAACTAAGATCCATTTCAAAAGGTAATTTGGTGGGATCATACAAGATGCTTGTCAAATGTGTGCCAAATATACACTGCTTTTTGGGCCAGAAAAGCTTCAGAAATTGTGTGTGCAACAGCTTTCACTATAGACTAGATCAAAACAAAATACTTCAGGAAAGTTTCAGTAACTGTCTCTGTGTGTGCCATTTTTACTGAGTAAATTAAGCCAAAGTTTTTTTGTGGCTTCAAATAGAGATATATATTATGTTTCAGCAACTTGTTAGCCTGAAAAAACTCAGCCACATGTCTTAGCCCTGGGGCTGGGAATTTCCTGAGCCAAACACTACATAAGCTATCTAGTAATAAGGACACCTCAGTTGCTTCAGGCTTACAAGTCCACTTGGCTCCCCCTTTGCAGTACTTGTCCCTTTGGCAGTTCTCATTGGGTAAAGCCAGAACAACAACATGAATGTGTGTGAAGTCTTCCAAGAATTGGTTTGCATTGTTTTATTTCTACTCCAGCAGAAGTCAGCAAGAATTGCCCCAAGGAACCAGGGCTAATCTGGTGCTGAGGGTCCTTCAAAATTCACCTACTCTGCCCTTTAGCAATAGTGCATGACTGCTCAGAGCTTCAGTGATGGGGACCTTCCCCGTGTACAGATATGAAATCCTCACTTACAGAGTGATTTTCTAAACTGCATCCAATGTCATATGTACAAAATTAGTAATGATGTTTTTGTCTAGTTAAAGACATACTATCTGCAATTTCCTCATAGCTGAATTAGGCCTAAATGAAATGTACTCTGTTCTGGAGGTTAGTTTTCAATTCTGCTTTGGCAGAGCTTCAGTTTACACATTTATTTTCCAAGTGTCACTGCATTGAGTCCATCCTTCCATCTAAGAAAGGAAGCTCCTTCAAAGTTTCATTGGTTGGTCTTCTTAAAATAAAATCTACAGCTGCCTTAGATAATGCCTATAAAGAATACATCTGAGGTAGCAGGCATATTAATAACAGTGGCTTCAGCAATCTCTTTTGCTGTTGTTCTATACTGAAGAGCCACCAATGGCTCGGGGAAATTGTAGACACAACTTTTCTGCTGGTGGCTTTTGCCTGTTGTTAGTAGACACTCTGTAGGATGCTTTGGGTTTGTCTGGGACTCTTTACTCTATCTGACCTTTACTGACTATTCCCATTCATCCATGAACGTGTACAAGCAGAAACACCAGCTGGTTTCCACTCCCTCCTTTTCTGCACATCAAGGAGAAAAGGCACAAGTGGGGTAAGAACAGTGAGTGGGCGATGTTTCCCTGTCTTCCTGCTCACAGGGGAGAGGGATGGGGACCAGTTGGCACATGTTGATTATGACAGTGGTTTGATCATCAAAGGATCCAAAACAAGAAGCAAAGATGTGAGAAGACAGGAAAAGAGAAAGAGGAAAGAATAGGTGTGATGTTACAAGAAGAGGTGTTCACTAGATCTAAGGGCTTATATTCCATGAGGTAATTATAGAAGTATAAACAATAAATCAGTCTTTATCTGGCAGACCTTTGACCATAAGAAAAAAAGAAGATACGTCAATGGGATTATAGGATCTAGCTCTGTAGGGTGTAGAGTATAGCTGTAGCAGTTTTGGGCTCTAAGTTTCTCTTTGAACCGCTTTATAGCAAGGCATGCATCAAAACTGTCGCTGAGAACGTGCTGTGGGTTTCTTGTATCTTCCACTGAAGGGGAAAGCTGTTACTGATTACTGGCTACATTGGTTATATTTCAAGGCTGGGCTCATGTGGCAGTTTTCTTTTTAGCTCTAAAGCCAGCTAACTTATGATAACCTCCTTCTTTCCCTCCAGGAAAGACCTCCAAGAGTCCACTCCTATGGCTGGTTTATTCAGAGAGATCCCCAAAGAGGAAGGCTCTTCTTCTCCTATTTTCTGTGTTCCAATCCCTTTTTCCTCCACTTCTGCAGCAGCAGGACAAAAGCCAGGCTTCCCTTCCCCTTTGTGTTTACAGTGATCTTTGTGCCACCATTGTCTGATTAACAAAATTATTTCTAAAGACTTTGTTTTACATTTGTTCTTGTTAAAAAAGGGCAGTTTTAAACAAAGCCAGATACTTTAAAGATCACCACATGGTTTTAATTGTATTTTCCACTTTGTGTCACAACTTGAATGAACAAGATATGAACAGTATTCCTATTGTCACCACATTTCACTGTGTTATCGCATTTGCTAATATTTCCTAGTTAAAAAATATTGGCAACTAGTATGAAGCTGATGGCAGAACCATGTATCTTCTGCTTACTCCATTGTTAGAGCTTGTTCCAAAGCCTACTGAAACTGCTAGAAGATCACTTTCTGACTCCAGTCAGTGCTGGATCTGAAGCAACAAAAAGGAAAAGTTATGCTCTGAAGGTTTCCCACCTTCCAGATCCCATTCCTCTGCTTCTTCCAGCTATGCAAAAGCTCTCACTGCACTGCAGAGCACAGTGTGGTTTGGACGCTGTACACACATATGTGAACATGATGAGTTTATGGGTGCGTTTTTGCTGACAAACTGAAATTATGGGAGGAAGAGAGGGAAAGTACTTTGAGATTCGGAGTTAAATATTTTAATTGATCTTGTAAACAGAGTGGTTGAAAAATGAAACAAAAATAAAGATGTTTTCATTTCTCTGCAGCTGAAAAATGTACATAATGAAAACTAGGGGGAGAAGGTGGGGAAAGTCACAGATACTTCAGTCTTCCTTTCTTCCCATTAGGGCCATGCTCTTTTACTTACATAATGGGGTAGAGGCCAAGCTAGTGCACAGATTGTTCTTCCACTTCATAGCCATGCAGCTGCATCCTGCCCTTATAGTTAATTTCATTTATGGCCTTTCCAGAAGGCGGCGTACCCTGGGTGACAATTACAGTTGGTTAATTTTGGCATGATGTGATTAAAAGCAGACTGACATAAATCACTGAACAGTGTAGCTTATGAAAATGAAGTTTAGGTAGCATTCCAACCACAGCACTACCATGAGAGAAGCTGAGAGCCAGATGTTGGGCTAATGAAGAGCCAATCTAATAATGGACTTTGTGTATCCTCTGGAGCTTGAAAGCCTTGCCTAATGCCGGATATCTCCATGTTGCAATCCATATTGAACATTTTAGAGGTCTACACATTGTTTTAGTGGGTTGTCTTGGCTTATAGCTAAATACCCTAGGAGAAAGTTTGGGAGCAAGATCTTCTGGAGCCCTGGAAGTGAGAGCTGTAACAGGGGATATCTTAGGAAGGATATTCAGGGGATATCTTAGGAAGGATATTCTGAGTAGCCTAGGTACCCAGGTGTCTTAGGCACTCTGAATCTTACCTTATGCTGAAGTCTGAAGAGGCCTGTTTGAGTAGGCGGTGTCATTTATGGACATAAATGAGTGAGAAGCATCTGTACCATCAGGGCAGATAGATGTCTATGTGGAAACCCACTGTAAGTCTGTAATCAGAGTCTTCCTGCTTCTCCTTGAATTCTCAGAGAAGATACCACATCCAATGAAAAGAGGAACCGTATGATAAAGTCTTTTTCTTTTTCATCACCTGAAATGTGATGGGACGCTTTTAAACTAAATGTGAGTGCCCTGATTACAAGGTCACTTTAGGTTCTGTGTGGCTTGAAGTGAGCAGCTGTCCTGGCCAGTGTGAACTTACAGAGACATCCTCTGCTGAGAGAAGATGAGCTCGGTGGCTCCTGAGCCAACCCCCTGCCTGCCACTTACATTCAACAGTGTGCCATCTCCTCAGAGATGTCCTGCCTGATACAAGAGTGACACAAGGTGCAGCTAGGGAGCAATGGCACTCCGGTCCACAGAGTCCATGCATTACAGCAGCTGCCTGTTAGATACCTCTGTAGATTATGGCAGCTGATTAGTCATTGGTCTTTGCAGTAAGAGAAATGACAGAAGTAAGAAAATGACAGAAAAGTCATTAAAGTACCTGGTGATTTGGTTGAATAAGAGAACCTTGTGAAGATTCTAGCTCTTATGCTCAGAAACGATGTCTTTTATTCTTGGAACAAACCCTCCAGTTCTGTTAGAGTTACTTTGTACCTTGTATATGCAGACCAACTTTCATAATTTTTTTTTAATAAACAAGGAGAGGGAACCGTTTCTGTACTTGGCTTGTGACTCAGGCCAGAACAGTCGCTAAGGACGTGTTCTGATCAGAGAGAATTTGATCAGGAGTAACATTTTTGTTAATTTATGCACTTATCTGCAAGTTGCACGTTCAGAAATTACAGCTTGAATGTGAATAAGTCCATTAACGGAAAGAGGAAGAAGGGAAGAAGAAAAAAAGAGAAATATTAGGAGAGGAGGAGCTGATGAGAGCACAGTTTCTTGCTTAGTTACTCTGCAAAGAGCACTCACTGAATGTCTCTACCTGAAGATTCAGTCTCTTTATGACATGGCTTTTCACATCAGTAAAGTCTTCCTGAATCCCTTTTCCTTTTCCTCTTAAACAGTATGTTCTGGAGAATGTGTGCTAACTTTATTACATTGTTTTTACTGCCTAAAAGATGGCAAAGCTTGTAGGAAAAGTCAAGAAAACTTGGGGGGTTTTACCTTAAAAGAAAGTTTCATTTTGCAAAATATGGGTTCTTCTCATTTTGTAATTAAGCTTAAAAAAGATGACAGGAAAAATATTTTTCCCAGCCAGCCAAAAACCTGAATTTTTTGGCATAAGTTTTCTCATTCAGGTCATTCTCTGCTTTAGTGATGAATCTGTTGAGTAAGGAATTGTGCCAGGACCTGCCTCTGCTCAGCAGATGACTCAAAGCAGAACCTCACTGGTTCCTCAGCCCAACCTTCCCTTGCATTGGACTGCACACCATGTGCCATCCAAAGCCCAACACAAACCCTTCAAGGGTCAAGGCCTTATGAGGTCTCAACTATATTTTTCTTTGACAAATAGCACATAGTGCCAAGATTTGCCACATCCTCTCCATGTGAAACAAAGGTTTAGAACTGACAATGTACTTCACAGAATCATAGAATCACAGAATATGCTGACTTGGAAGGGACCTTCGAGGTCCCTTATCTATCCCTAAGGATCATCAAGTTGAACTCCTGGCCCTGCACAGGACACCCCAAGAGTGACCCCATGTGCCTGTTCAAACACTTCTTGAGCTCTGTCCAGCTTGGTGCTCTGACCACTTCCCTGGGGGGCCTGTTCCAGTGCCCAACAACACTCTGGGTGAAGAACCTTTTCCTAATATCCAGCCTTCATCTTTAACAGATCCTTGACTAATAGTCCCTTGACTAATTGCCCTGCCATGTTCCATCAAGTCTGTCAGCTTCTCAGCTGCAGTGGAGGTTCGAGTCCCTGGAGAGCCTTGAGACTGTAGTGTTTCTGAAAACACTTGGTCTGTCTCTCACTCGTTCACTCCAATACTATGTAGCCTGTTCCCTTCTTCCCGTAGCTCCTCCACCTGGGGCACAGCTCCTCAGCCAGAGCACACCTTCTGCAAAAGAACTGTTTGTCAGCCCCAGCCTTTCGAGGAAACCTCAGGCACTCCTGGCTGATGAGGTTTTCTTGTGGAAGACCATTTTCTTCATTCCAGTATCTCTAGGTTATATTCATCACCTTTACAGACATAAAAATTGCCATTTCCTTTCTGAAAATGCCATTAAAAGAACCAAATAGAAAGTATCCAGTTCTTAGGGCATTGTGACAACGTTGTTCAAGCAGAGCACGAAATATCACCTTATTTCAATAGCTGTTCCCTAGGCTAAGGCATGGAAAAATAGAGTAAGAAAGGCTAAAACTAGATGAGGAACTGTCCTTAATTTTGAGACTATTTAACCAGTAATTTCATGTATGATGCTGTTGTGTTTGTCTTCATTCTGCAGTCATGAAAGGACTGCAGATTCCCTGAAATTCACCAGCATGGCTTGCTTCTGGTATAACACTTCAGCTGCAGTCCAGGACATTGCCAACTGTGCCAGCCACATGTTGTTCATCTGTTCAATACAAGCACTTGCGGGACAGTAAAAATGTTGTTAGATGATGCCACTTGGTTTTGCTTCTTAAAGGTTTGCCAGTGCAAGTTATTCCAATTATGCCAACAAAAGTTACCTAGATTGTCTGAGTATGAATTTTTTCCAAGTTCATACAGAAAAAGTATGCATCTGCAATCCCCTGTACACTACAGCAATTTTGAAAAAGCAATGATCACTGCAACCAAAGCATTCACATCTGTTAAAAGCACAGCTTGCTCTTTCACTTGTGTCAAAGCTGTTGGCACAGAATTCAAAGCACTGGATTGGCAATTCTGTCAGGAAACAAGTGCCACATAAAGCTGTAATAGCTGCCTTCGTTAGCTTTTGTTATCTGAAAAATTCCAAGTGCTTTGGATAACATAACGTCCCACATATCTATAGAAGCTGTTGGGCAGCAGTGTGACAGCCATATGCTTACATCTCTAGTGTGTGCTTACCCTCATCTTTGACTAAATGTTTTCCTAAAGCAGCTGTGGCAACAGGAGTGAGCTCAAACACAACTAAAATGCAGCTGAGGGCACTGGGTTCGCTGACAAGGGGACTGTGGCCACAAGTGCCTCAAGTACTGTGCAAAGATTGCTGCCCTAACACTAACAGGGTGTTCTGTGGAGTCCCTGCACAGGTGCAGTTGGAGGAGGATATGGCCAGGTTGGCTCAGCATGGTGCTGAAGCAGGAATGTTCCTTCTGGTGCTGGTGCTAAGTCCTTGTGTGGGTCACGAGGACTATCTCTGCACTGCCTTTGGGTGAGAGCTGGCTTGTGTTTCTCTGCACCTGTAGCATGAATCTTCCACAAATTCTTCTGAAATCTCCCTTTTTGCCTCCTCAGACAGGGATGAACTGGGGGATTATGGGAGCAGCTGGAAAGGACACATAAGCAGAGTTAGGAGGAGGCAAGTGTGGCTAAGTGTGGCAATCAGGAAATTCAAATCACTTTTGAAATTACAAGCAAAATCATTCCGCACCAGAATGTGTGAAGTTTGTTTTATATCCTGCCTTACTGGACTCCATGAGTAAAGAACAAAAATCCAGATATCATACGTTGCCAAATACTGCACTCCTCTTTCTCACAACTCCTATTCAAAGTCTGACTAATCATTAGATGTTCCTCTGACAAAGACAAGTTCTGTGTCCCAACTTTTCTGACTGGAAACACAAAGTCTTTCATTAAAATAGACCTCCTCTGTCCAGTAGCTGAGGCATGATGAGTAGCCTGCCCATCCTTTCAGCCCTGCTCCTGTAGCAAGGAGAGCACTTGGTGTCAGTAAGCATCCTGAGGATTTCCTCTTCAAAACTGAGGTAGTTTTGTCCTCCTCTCTGCTTTGGATTTGTTCACTCTTCCTAGGAAATAATTACTGCTTCATTTTTACTTTTTACACACAATGTTTGGCGTATCTTGGAGTTTGGAATTGAGAGAAAAGTTGTCACACAAAATATTGTCATCCTTCTGCTATAATACAGTCTACAGGCTGAGTATGGCCTTGTGATAGTATGGAGGAGTACTAGACCAGCACACAGGGTAAAAGCCACTGCTCTTTATGTCATCCATGGGGATATTCAGCTGCAGAGGATTCTTGGAGGCAACACTGTGAGGCCCCCGCTTCACCCTCCCCACCTGAAATATTTCATAGCACATTTGGAATACAAATTTATGCTTTTGAAGTTTGCCCTTTTACAAATGAAATAGATGATGGAACCTATCCAGACAATTTTTATTGCAGCAGCACTGCTCCTTTATTAATCTCTCTCCAGACATGTCACTGTTCCCTTTCCAGATAAGATGATGGCCCTGCACATGGTGGGATAAGAAAGAGAATTGTGCACAACTCCAGCTGATTCTCACAGCTTCCCATAGTGCCAACAGCTGTAGTGACTATTTCTGGGAATGAGAAAAAGTGCATTACTGCTATCCAGTACTGCTTGAGAAGGGTCTGGCTTGGTCACTGGGATCTGTTTCAGAGCCATAAACCTTGGGGACAGCAAGGCAGATCTCTGCAGTTTGGAATAAAGCATCTAATTTCCTGAAAGTGTCTAGTTTAGAAATGCCCCTGGCTACTTTAAACATTGTGATCTTCCACAGAGAGCTTAGGGCATCCCATTCCATACAAGGGGATGGCTCACATTCACCTTTCCTTAGGTGCCAGTCTTTCCTTGGGTTTTCTGTGTGATCGCTATAGAAACCATTTCAGTTTAGCTTAATTCTTACATCACACACATAATTACTTCTCACACATCACACAAAAACAGAAGACTTGGAAAAGTATATTATAATATACTGGCTTGGGAAAAAAAACTTAACACACACACAAAAAAATACATTGTAAATCTATCTAAAAGCAACTCACAGTAATAATGCAATGTAATTGTTTTCCAACTATTTGGAGGTTAAATTGGGCCTTTGGCAACCTGGTAACTTGAGCAAACAACTCTAAACCAGTCTTAGTCTCCCTCCTTCTTTAAATAAAGCTCAACTTGTAATATGGAATGTGAATTGTTTTGACTGTTAAACCATTCCAAACTGAAAACCCACTCATCATAAACGTGTTGAAAGAGGAATATATTTCAATAGTGCGGCAGACTCTTTGAGTACAGTAGAGCAGCAGTCTTCAATCAACCAGACTTTCTTTCCAGAAACAGAAAATGAAAGCCTAAGTGCTATACACATTTTTAAGTGATTTATCTAAATTGAAAGAACTAACTTTTTTGTGACTGATTATAACTGCATATACAAATGGCTATGGATAACAGGTTTCTTTCACTTTTCAAAATGATATATAACAATGTTCCACGCAGAGACCTTCTATTTACACATCTGTTCAGCACCTGCCCATAATTACTTAGTTCGTTTTTATTATTGGGCTTGTCACCATATTAATGTAGCTGTACATTCAAATTGATTGTAATTGCAAATTTCCTGAAAAAGCTTGGTTTCTGCAAGTATTTAATTAAGCTGATATCCTAAATTAAAAATAATTATGTAACTGTACTCCACTACAATAACACATACATATCTCCCTCTACATATGAAATGGATATTTCACATAATTCATACAATATGTGGATTAATATTGTATAATTAAAGGTCAGCCTTCAACTAGAAAAGGAGGGATAATTAACTTCAGTATTTAGAAACCTGACATATTTCAATTAAGAAAGCAATTTGTCATAAATTTCATAAATCAAGTTATCAAGGAACATGTTAACAATGTTTTTAATAAATAGAGATGGTGAAAGTAAGCATATTCCTTCTTATGGCATAATTTTACTTGAGTAAATGGTTTATATGGAAAGCCTTCCATTTCTGGGTAATGAGGTCACATCTAGTATGTCTCCATAACTACCAATGTTTATTTCCATCTAAGGGCTCTTTGGGCATAGCTGGTACCCTCTGCTGAGCTCTTCTTTCTGGTACACAAAAAAGCCCATGATGCTGCACTTGAAGCCTTCCTTGGGTTTGGGATAAATCAGGAGAGGAGGTAGTACCAGTCCAAGAACCTGAACAGCTCCACTCCCACCAGTGTGTTGTGGGAAGCTGGAGCACACGCTGGCCTCACTTTCTCCAGTGAGTCTGATCCTGGTGGCAAAGACATCACAGACATCACAAATCTGGACACAGCTCCTATATCCCTGAGTGACTGCTGAGGCAGAACTCTGGTGGATTGGCACAATGACACAAAAATACATGACAAGAATTATTTTCCTCTCATGGGAGAACAGTGACATTTTTAGAGTTTCTTGTTGAAAGTATAACCAAAAATCATAGAGTATCCTTCCTGAGGGATAGTGAAGTATTGTCACTGTAAAGGTTTCTGGAGCTGTAGTCCAAAATGTGTTCCCCAGAAACCCAAAGCTGCCTTTGATTTTTCCCAGTTCTTCTGTGGGGCTGTGTGAGCCCATGGAGTTTGGTGGAGCCTGGGAGGTAAAAGGAACATAGATGAACTGACTGAAAAATAGTCACGTTTTGGTCAGACACGTGCTGGACTGATTTCAACAGACTCATCAAATTCACAACTTCTCTACAGAACATTTAGTTTCCATGAGCAAGCCTTTTCTTTTGGAAGGTATCCAAAATGTTTGCTCTAACACTGCTCATGCTTATCTTGAAGCAAACTGTAAGATCTGTATTCCACAATGGCTGAGTTAATCCATTCAGAAACACTAATGTCAATGAATATATATCCACTGAACAGCAGAGCTATGGTCTGGAATTTGAACTCTCATAATTCAAAGAAAATGTGAAAGAGGCTTTTAATTTGATCCACTGTAGCAGTAAGAACTGAGAATGAAAAACTGTTCCCAGCTCTGATCCAAACCACTCGAAGTCTGATGGTTGCTCTTAGAATTTGTTGTGAACTCTTAGTAAAATTTTGTCAGCAATAAATGCATTCAGATTTTTTGTGTGAGGTTGGGACATATAGCAATAGGTAATTATATTCCCTATGCACTACACATCGTGACCTCAGCTCTGGCTTTCTGAGAATGCTACTGATATTACAATCAGAAGAAAAACATTTGTCAGTGTTATCTAAATGATCAGTGTTCCACCTGAAAAGAAATGGCTGCAGAAATTTCTGTTCCCTGCCATTTCTTGCCTCAATTCTTTGAGTGCTTTCATAGAAAAGCTTCACTGAAATTGATGCTTTCATATATCCCATGATGTCATCATATATGATGACAAGTTCATGCCGAAGTGTCCAGCCATATATCCAGAGTATTGCTGATGGGTTAATACAGTAAGGAGCAGAAGAAAGGGAAACATGAGAAGAGGGTTGGCTTTCCAGTTTGGAAGACCATCTTCTTCCCCTCCATCTTTGGCTGTCTTCAGTGTTTCTCCATGTGCAACATCAAGTTGAAAAAGAAGAGCAGAAAATATTTCTTTGTCTTGCAGTTTCCTGTCTTCTCTACTCTGTTACTTACTTCACGTAAGATGAATATTGTTTTGACATCCTAATCCTAAAACAAGATCCTAAGGCTCTGAAAGCATCTGTGTCTCCAGGTTTCCTTTCTTATCTTACCTTTCTGAACATACTCCGTTTCCCATAAGGGTTCTTGTTGGGTAAATCTGGCCATGAAAAGAAAAGAAAAGAAAAGAAAAGAAAAGAAAAGAAAAGAAAAGAAAAGAAAAGAAAAGAAAAGAAAAGAAAAGAAAAGAAAAGAAAAGAAAAGAAAAGAAAAGAAAAGAAAAGAAAAGAAAAGAAAAGAAAAGAAAAGAAAAGAAAAGAAAAGAAAAGAAAAGAAAAGAAAAGAAAAGAAAAGAAAAGAAAAGAAAAAAGAGAGAGAGATGTAATTTACTTTTCAATAGAACTATTTTCTGGTAAATGTTCTGAACCCATTTTGTTACAAAATAACCAACTTGAATTAGAAGCTGATGTTTTCTTTGTCTGGGAGGTGCATCTGAAACATGGGTGTCCTGAAATGAAATCAAATGGGAATTGCTGCATGTTCAGGGATGATATTTTTTCTGGCTTTCTCTGTTGTCCATATTCACATTAGGCTAATTTTTCCTATTTCTGCATTGCCATATACTTGGCAGGTACAGCAAAATAAACAGTAGCATAGTTAATCAATCCAATCTTGTTGGAAAGAGACCGAAAGGAGACCTTCGTTGTTGTGGAAACCTAGCATGGACAGGAAACCCCACACCTCTCTTTGCCAACAAGAATTAGTTGGAAATTGAGTGAATTGGGAAATAATAGCTATAAATACACTTATGAATTACTCACTCGCTCTCACAAAACATTTTTATTAACATCCAAAATTAAAAAGTCATAGAAGTTCAAGCACAAGCTTAAAATAAAGCATATGATTAAATGCATATTCTCTTTGGGAGGTATTAATAAAAGTCTGCTTTTTCACTGTTATGCCTGTTACATGCCAGGGGAGCTTGTGCTCTGAACCAAAAGGGCAGAGAGCTTTCTGTAAGGCAAGAGGTTTACTTCACCTTTATCTACAGTAAAGATCATGGAGATATAAGATGGCTGCCTCCTGCAGATGGAAATAATGGATCTGCTTCTTATCTACCATTCCAAGTTCACGCAATTGAGGACAATAGATCATTTCTCTTACATCTTTTTCCTTCCACTCAGTGCTGCCAGAAAAGTGTGATAACTCATTGTGACCTATACTTCAGGCAGCTATCAGATCAACCAAACACAGATCAGGTGATTCCAAATACTGGAAGGTAATGCAATGTCTTACAGAATGTATAGCTCTATGTCTGTGGGAAGTAAATATTTGTCTGAGTAGAAGTGATCTTGAAGTAGACTCTAACTTATAACCATGGCTGTCCCTCTTTCTCATGAGTCCACATCATCTGGATCCTGCTCAAGGATTTTTGAGAAGTGGGGAATTGTGTAAGTTGGAATTTCTATGTGGTAAACTTTTTCTCTAAGGTCTGCGTAAGAGATAGGAACATTCTCAGCATCTGAGAAAAGGGCATACAGTATTTCTACAGCATTAAAAACAACTTCACCCAAAGGAGATGTCATTTCCATATAGCAATCTCTACCAGGAAAAGGTTTTGTCCCATTGCCAATGCCAGGTGTGCAGTCCCAACCACACTTTTGTATCTCTGAGACTCTGCCCCAGACTTGGCTGGGGAAGGGATGCTGCCAAGGAGCAGAGCTCCAATTGCTTTTCCTTCTCCCTGATCCAGGTGGTGGGAAAATATCAGGTAACAGATGAGGCTCTAGGTCTTTTCATCTCTCTCTCTCTTTTCATCTCCTCTCTTTCTCTTCCTCTCCCTCTCTTGGCCAGGTGTTGCTGAAAGGGAGATGAGGGGGAAATGTGCTGGAGCTCAGCCCTGGTCAGAAAAGAGGAGGGAAGTGCTCCGAGTGGGATTTCCATTGCAGAAAGCATGCTGTTGGGTAGCTGAGGGGATGGGGAGGGGGCTACTCCCCAAGAGTCAGGTAAGGGGCAGGTACACAGCCAGGAGGAGCCACCCCCTGTAACCTTCTCTATGTACATATTCCTCATGGTTGCTCTGAAAAGAAATTTAAAGTGCTACTCTGGACAACCCAGAGACTGTTTACTTCAGCCCTGAGAAGGTGGCATTGTTCCAGTTTGCCACTTCAGAAAAGGGTTGCCTTGTCCATTTAAGTTGTCACTTTCTAATGTGGCTGTGATTTAAGCTGCAGGACACAGTATCTCCTCACATTTCATGAAGAAGAACACCTTGTTGGTAATTAGAAAAAAAGTATAATTTTAAGGATCCACTCTTCTCCACATCACTGATAGAAACTATATCATCCAGGAATGTCCCATGTATTTGTCATTGGACATGACCAATGGTTTGTCTGGCTATGGAGAGAACACCAAGTGCATGAAGGGCTCATCCGTGTGGATGAGCCTGCTCAGTCCAAAGCCAAGTCCATGGAGCACAAATACTGCACTACCACCTTCACTCTTCCCAAGCACTGTGACCAGCAAATCTGGATACAATGCTACAAGAGCCACCTCCGAGACTCCCAGGCCCACAGGTTTGCCCATGGTCCCAGAAACACACTTTGGCTCATGAGGCCATACGCATTGGTTTGGAGGGCTCTGCTTCCTCCACCAGCTGTTTCCAGGTTCCAGTGTCCTGGAACCTGTTTGGTGCCCTTTTGTGTCATTCTCCCAGCACTGAGAATCTGACAGCACCAACATTTCTTAAATGGCACAACTCAGAGATAAGGGGAAATGTGACTGCCTGTGTCCCTAAAATAAATAATGTTCGATAAATAGCTATCTTATTAATAGAAGAACTTGTCAACACACTACAGATTCCACCAGTGTTTGCATCAGGGGCAAGGGAGCAGGAGAGGGACATGTGTTGAATTGAAAATATAAATCCTTTGACATGAAGAGTGGGAGGATGTGGGACTATATCTCTGTGACATCTTGGTCAGTCTTGGCAAGAAACCTTCCCCATTTCTGTACTTTTACTGTACTTGAAATCCGGTGAGAACCTAATTAAAATTAATAGAGAAATAAAATACTGGGGGAAAGCAGAGCAATGTAAAAATAGAAATGCTAACACAAGAAAATATTAGGTCTCCATGAACTATCTTAAAACATTTTTTTCAAACTGACATGTCAAAATACTGCTCTGAGACTCTCAGAAGTCTTCAGGGTGTAATACATTTAAAAGACTATGACAATGTTATAAAATAATGAATTTTATTTGACTTTTACCTCTCTGCAGAGCTGGAATCAGTAGCCAATACATAATCAGCTTCCCCATTCATCTCTTTACCCCAACAGTCTCCGAAACAGGAAACCTTCTGGCCAATGTTCAGAGGATGTGATGATGGAGCAGAGGTCCTGAGTGCCTTGATACCCACAGAAGTCATATTCCAAAGCTGTCCCACTTGGTGTGTTCACGTAGTTTAGTGCAGAGTGGGCAGCAGGAGCTGAAAGGATTTTTTCCATGTGGGAAGTATCACACTCTGTGGCAAATGTGCTTAAAACCTGGTTGTGCAATATGGCTCTAGTTGTCTTAATTCCACCCTGACTCACGACACCATTAAGGAGGGGGGAAAAAAAGAACCCCTAAAGCTTAGCAGTTTTAAAAAAATAAAGTTTCATATTCTGCTATGCACTCATCACAAATACATCATTATGCAATGGAGTCACTATTGGACAAGGTAAATTGGAGTGCATTAACCATGTTTTTCTATGGCTTAGCTTGTGCCTTTTTTCTTTTCCAATGTTTGTTTAGAAGATAATTGCAACCACTTGACACATTTTTACCCTTGAGTTATTGAAACAGGTTTTTAAGCCATAGGAACATAGTTGAGATCAGCAAATATTTAGTGAGATTCTTGTCAGAGAGGATTTTAGGCAAAAAGCTCACAGAAACTTTGTTGCTTTGTATTGGTCTAAAGTCTTTACAAAAAAAAAAAAGGGTGTTCAATTAATGAAACCTGTACAACCCCTGGACAAGTGAGCAGTGAACTGTCATTAAATTACCTCTAGTAGATGGATGGGAAAAAAGTCCTGTAATGTTATTGCAAGAGTGTGTTGAGGACACCAAGAGCATGAAAGAAGCTAATAGTTCCTATCCCAATACACCTCATGAGTCTAACTTAACAACTGTTTATCTCCTCTGGAGTCATCTGGGGTGCCTGGTGCCATCATGAGCTCCTATATGTTACAGATGTGACCCAGACCAAGGGTAGCTGTCTTAGGCACACACTACCCCTGCTAGGACTCTGGTGCTGCCCAAATTCCACCACAGATAGACTTTTTCTCTTCATGACAGGCTGGGGACACAATTGTGAAGAGTGCAGTGGAAGACTTGTTGTGCTTCCTGGCCATAAACTTCAGATGTCTGTTGCAATAAAGGGAAAAAATTATCTTGTTTTACATGATTCAACAAAGATTAACACTAGATCAAATTATTTGCTGGAAGCTTGTGAATCCATGTAATTAACCATGTTTTGAAGGTAACTGAAATGCATCTGTAAACTACTTAGAAACACTTCTGCCTTTACATGAAGCAATCTCTGAAAAGCTACATGTTGATAGCTATATTTATGAACTTTGATTCCAAGTGACAAACTATTTCAATTTTTGAGTCACCAAGGCATAGACAAATAGGGGAATGGGTAATTTATTTACTTCTTAATCCAGAGAGATTTCAGAGATCATCCAAGAAATTAGTTACAGTTTTTGGAGATGAATCATGGGCAAATATAAAGACAGATAGACAGCTATGCCACACCTGGTGCCAGCCAAAAATCCCTCTGTGTCCCAAACAGCACATCTCAGACTTAAACCTGAGGCTGTTTTTAAATGTGAGAAAGTTCTGGGGTTGCTTTGGGCCAGACTGCCCACCTCTGTCAGACTGGGGGTCTGGGACATGCTCTTCAGCAGGTGAAGGATCTGCTGCCATCAAAGCAGGACAGCATTAGAACAGATGGGTGCTGCCATTTGTCTGAAGAGAAAATACACCTGGAGTACGAGGTTACTTTACCGTGCATGCTGTCAAAGTATATGTGTGCATGGACCTGTGAGTGAGAAAGACTTTTAGCCAAAACACTGACTTAAAGCAGCTGGGCAGTTTGAAAGACAGCTTAGAACGAAATATCTATTATATATTTTTGCGTACTGTTAGCTTGGTGCCATGAGAGTGTGTGAAGCTGATGCAAGAAAAAAGGGCCCTACAGTGCTAACTGTTTCCAGAATCCCAGCAAAACTAACTTTCCTGCTGTTGGGATTCTGTACATGCACTATTCCTAACATGGTTTGCTCTGCAGCCCACAAGCCTTGCTGGCACTTTGAAACGTTTTTTGGATGAGAAATGCCAGACTTGGCAATGTGGTGATATAATGCACTAATAAGCAAATTCTGAGCAATGTTCAATAGGGAGCATTTTTTATTTTATGAAGAATTCTTATTTAATGTATTTTTCCTTAAAAGCAGTGACATTATGTCACTCATAATACATCATTCTTGTGCTCATTAATGTCTTTTTTATCTATTTCTGTTTCTGAATTATGGAAACAAGTTTTGGAGTTCAGTGAGAGAGATGAATGCTCCAGCATTCTGCTGTGAATCCAGAGTATTTTGTTAAACTCCTTGCACTACTTCCAAAAATGTTAGAAATACTTTCATGGCAACAGACTATAAGAGGCTGTCTTTTTCTATAAAATTCTAAACACACACACATATACACAGGCACACACATTTTCCTTCCTGATTTTCTCTGCATGTGTCAAAGTTAGGCAGGAATTCTATAGCACTTAGTACTTGCTGATGTAGAAATGACTGCCAAATGAATGGTTTATACTGGAATATCTCATTATTTATATAAGTATGTTACAGTATGGACATTTAATTTAGTTCTCATTCCAAACTCATGACAAGTCACTTTGACACCTTTAAGAAATGTTTCACATATGGTAAGATAGAGCACTCAAAACTGTAAAAGGAAAAAAAATAGATGACTCAAATTAAAACAGAGATTTTTAAACAATCAAAGGAAATACTTCAAGCTTGTAATAACACATCTCAGCCATTTACTGTTTAATAATTTTAATGATGAATTAACATTTCTGGGGAACAAGGATGGTACAGTAGTTCTTGAGGCTGGTTTTTTTCACTTCCAGAAGACGCAGGGCAAAATTTCACAGGCATTAATGGAAATGTCTTTTTGATTATGAGGAGTGAAAGCTTTGGTGGAAGGTTCTGATTTGTTGTGGTGCTGCTGTAGATCTGAGCATGAGAATCCAGGCACCAAGCCCAGGTACTGAGACAGCCAGGCAGGGATTTGAAACTGCACCTGCACTCCCTGTGCCTGCCTGTTACCATGTCACAGCCTTTCCCTTTACAAATAAAATAGTCATGTTTATCCCCCACTCTGTGAAAAATACCATTTTAGCTGAAACACGTTTCTGCCATAAAACTAAATCAGACTTCTTGTGTAATGGAGTTTGATGGAAAGTAGCACCAAAGCTTGATTTACCCTGCAAGCTAAGTGGGGAAGGGCTTGGCTTCAAAGCTGACAATTTATACAGGGCACTTTCTCTACGAAGTGTGAGTTTGAGCCATGAAGTCTGGCCTTGGAATGGCAGCTCTCTGGGTGCTACCCAGATTAGGAAGCTCTTCCTCAGCAAGGTGAGGGGCCCATTGCCAGGATCCCCCACAGCAAGGAATACACACTAGTGTGACTGACTGTGAGGGCTAATAGGCCAAGTTAAAGGCAGTGACACTGGGTTTGTACCGTGTGAAAGCCTGCTGTGAACCCTTTCCACGCCTGCTTGCTTAGCTTTAAGACACCTGAGGAGTGGCCTTGAAGGTGAGCATGGCCTCAGCAAGCAACCAAGGCACTCAGCGACATGTTGCTCTCCTGCACCACAATATTGCACCGAAGTAGGAGTGTTAGGACATTTGGAGGGCAGAAAGCAGGGAAGCACACACGGGGAATGGCCTCAGTTACAGCCATATGGCTCCCCCAAGACACCCATCTTGGGCCTTCCTTGCCACATCAGGCAAAGGCCTTTCAGCATCTGCCACCAAGAGGAAAATTACCAGAGGTGTCTGAGCTCTTGCCTGGGCCAGCAATGGCCTGCTCTTGCTGTGCAGGATGGGAGAGGGCTCCAGGGTCCACTGGGTTCTGTACATTACAGAGATAACATATACACAGAAAAATAGTTGAGTATTGTACAGGTATCAGTCAGAAGACAGAAATATTTTCTATCTAGAAATACTTAGCGTAAAATAAATAAGACAGCAAGAAATAACCACTGAGACAAAGATCTAAAAACATGAAACTCAGTGTTTACTGTGTGTTTTCTTTACATTTTTATAAAATAAAACTTTGACAACTCTTTTGAAGAGCAAGAGCTTCTAGCCAACCTGAATGACATTATCCAGTGTTACCAAAACAAAGATAAAATACTCTCAGCTGTAACTTCTGGAGCCTTTTAAAATCCATTTTATTCTTTTTTCTGCTCATCTGGATCTCCCCTAACTCACATGTGCTCACTCTCCAGCCCCATCTTCACCCCTCCATTATCACAACGAGCTAACTGACACTAACTAAAAGGATCAAGATTTTCTTCCAAGAGCATCTAAGAGGGAGGAGGGGAAAGATGATGTCTGAATAGTTTTCCTAGGAATTTTTGTATTTTCCTCTTGAGAATATATTCTGTGTCCCTGAGATGAGTGGATGCACTCCTTGTTGTCCCAAGCCCTTCCCTTTGGAGAAGCAGCCACCACCCTGACCATGTGGGAAGGCTCCTGCAGTGCACCACAACACTTTGCAACCATGAGACCTACTGGAGTGCACAGGAATTTCTGCAGGAAGGCCTGTGGGATCAGCTAGCCCAGGGACTATATTTTAAGGTAATCTAGAATCTGTAATAAGGGAAGTCGCATTTTTTTCCAAGGAGGCTCTTGTGTATCCCAAGCCAGTTAGTTTCTTATAAGGCTGATACTGTAATGTAAAATACAAGTATGTTCATGCTAAATGGAAAATGAAAGGGGACTACCCCACATTTAACGAAACAAAACACAAGTGAGTCAGTCTTTAAATCTTTCACCAGATAATTTCTCTCCCATAATGTGCTCTTTCTATCCACTAATTTGACAGTGCGTTCTTTTAAATGTAGGTATTTGATCAATGTCCCTGGGTAAGTTCATCTGGCTGATGAAACAAAACAGAAATATCTAACGACAACGTCTGGCACAGGTACAAACACAATCAGTATCTCAAATTTATCTTGAGATTGCATGCAAAGTACTCTGAAACAAAAACACACTACAGTTCTTCTATTTTTGATGTTGAAAGATTTTAAAAAGTGTAATCCACATGAAGCTTCTGCATTTCACCAGCCAAGGCTGACTGAAAGGTGTGTACTTTTAGAGGGTAACAGCACTATTCGTTGTTACTACTAACTTTGTGCAACTATGTAGGGGTTGGGGTTTTTTTTACTCTTCCTTATGGAATTCCTGTAAGTGCTTTGCCAAATCCTATGTAATGTTTAATTCATACAGGTTTCCTTTTCTCCTGTTTCTTAAGTGAAGTCATTAAGCTAAACTTGAAATGGAAACTCGTGCATCCACCTAGAAGGCTGAAGAATAAACCACAAAACAGACGTGAGCAAATTTAAAACTGTGCATTTGAGGAATGCTGGGGTTATTCTGAATGCTTCCAAATCAGGCACAGTGTTTCTAGTATTTACAACTGGATCTGTGTGCTGCTTTCAGACAGCACCTAGTGGTTAATTATATGTGTTTTAAGTATTTAGTCAATCCCAAAAAATAATACATCTTTGAAATTTGTTCCCATTAGTTCCACTAAATGGATAAAACCAGTAGTGATTTCTATACCTCAAAGAATCCTACTGGGTAAGGTCATGAATTATCTTCTTGCAATAAACACTTTCAGAATACAGAATGTGTGTCAATTATTATTTACTTGGTTATTCTATTTTCATCACAAATACTTCTAGTACTTACTCAGGTAGACTGGTTAATCTCTAATCTCTACTACCCAACAAGTCACGTCATCTACCTCTAGTCTGCCGCAGTCCCTTCTAGTGTCCAGCTAGGAGGAAAAAAGTCTGGTGAACTTCTACCTACAGCTCTAGATTCAGTCAAGAGCAAGGAAGAGGTAAACATATTCATAGGTTTCTTTTTAGGTTTACATCAGCAGAGGCTCTGATGTTATTAGGGAGTGTCTAACTTAGACTGAACAGTGGGGTTTTTTTGCTCCAGTACATCAGAGAGAACAAGATCACAGTCCTGTGTAAATGCGCTAGGGAATGTAGAAACACTGAATTAGACACGTGTTCCACTTTCTTTGTGCCTGAATCACCCTTGTCAAGAGCTTCTTTAGAGACATAACAGTGCAATCTGTCATTCACAGAAAGGAACACATGGAGTGTAAAATGCCGTTACTGGAATTTATCAAGAGCAGCTTCCATAACCTGCTACATTGTAAAATGGTTCACATTTTAACATGCCAACAGAGCTTCAGCATTGATGCCTCCAACAAATAGGAAGCACATGGCATACTGAGCTTGTTTCCTCTCAAATCCACGGTTCAGTTTCAGAGGATACACATGAAGAGAAAACCCAGTCATCAGCTGCCCAGGTTAAAGAGGCTTTTCTTGTGTGAATGAAGTGAGGAGTCACATACAGCTAATGGACTTGGCAACTTTCCCTTTTTGTTTCTGGGGTTGAACAACCATAAGAAGACACCCAGAAAGGACTGTGATCAGGCAAAGACCATCTATCCATGAAAAGTACACAGTGTCAGAGTGAGGCCAGAAATGGGAAATGTCATGGGCAAGGCTGTTTGGCCTTTCTCAAAAAAGACACAACTTAGGTAATCAAGTCGGATCTCTGAATCAGAGACAGATGAAATAGCACTAACAGGATGCTGAATAGTCACATCATCAGGATGAGATAAACCTGCCTTGAACTCCAGAGTTTAGACTGGATTTAAAATCCTGCAGCTTTGCTTGGTTTTGACCCTAATGTATCAATTCAGACTAGACTGAATTCTTACATATCCAAAAAGGTGTATCTTCTCAATACAAGATTAATATCTGAGTCCATTTCTACAAGTTCCCACTGGCTGTCGTGGGATTTGCTGGTGGTTCTCCCATTTTGGGGGGCATATTATCTCTACAGACAGAAAAGGAACCCGCCTTTCTGATGTAGGTGAGCATGAATGCTTAGTACTTTGCATTTAGGAAGAGATAAATCACCCTGTATATGCCATAAATTTTAACTAATGAGAATCTACTCACTTGTTATCTTTCCGAAACTGACACTAGATCAATGCAATGCATGACATTGTTTCCAGATTCTGATTTCTCTTCCTCTTCACTGGCCTTCCAGCTGAAGTTGAATGAAGTCAATGAAGATATTACTGAAAAATCTGTTCAGTACTGGCTCACTTTTTCACCAAATTCTTCATCAAACAAGATGGCAATGAAAGAATTTAACTTATACATCAGTAAAGAGCATATTCGGTTTGCTGGCTTCAAATGGTCAGTAGCTCCACCACAACAGCATGTGCTTGTCAACTTTATTGCATGTTTCATTGTTTGTGAAAGAAATAGATCTGATTAGAAATAGATAGAAATAGAAAGAAAGAGATATTCAGAACACTTTGTTTCAGCAAACTTCCCACTTATTTAATGAGAGGATGCAGGGAAGGTTCACACCATATTTATAAAAATATTGAGTCTGGATACACAGGTATGTGTGCATGTGTGCATACATTATATATGTACACATACAACACATTCAGGCACACAGAGAGAAATCTTTATTTTCCTGGCTAAGTAGCTATTGAATAAAATAAGTTTGTAAGGTGTGGAGGCTTGAACTTCTGCAAGAATTTACCTGGGTTTCAGTTCTGAGATTTATCTCATTTTGGCCCCCTGTGGCTCCCAAAATTTAAAATAGCCCCTTCTAATTTACTGGGGATATAAGTTGTATCAAGCTGATCAAGACACAGGTCTTCTCAGATATGGGTATTTTCTCTCTATTTGCACTCTTTCCCATTTTTGTTATGAATCTAAATTGACACTCGAAATGATCAAGTACTGCTGGATTTTAGCATAGCAAGTACTGGACAGCTTTTCTCAAACAGTTTTACCCAAAATACAAACTTCTTATTGCTGATTATTAATAAATAGAATGCTTTTATTATAAAGTTTATCATTAAAAGATAGGATTACTCAGGTTCTAATTTCTAATGGGAGATTAGAGGGCAAGGGTTGACCTTTGGAAGTAAGGTCATATGGTTCTTTTGATTTGTTTACATGAAAAGGGAAAGTTCCTCTGATTATTACAGAAATCTGCACTCTCCTTTTTGTATGTTAATGGAAAGTTTTTAGAAGGAAATATTGAGAGTTCTGTACCTAAAACAGATTTCATAAAACCATAGGTTCTTGGCAGACTAGTTAGATATATTTAACTTATGCGTGCCTAATTTGTATTTTTACAGGATTTCTCTGTCCAGCAGTTCTGCTAGTTGTACATTAATTCCATGCAGAAACACACACATCTGGGTGTTAACATTTGTACAAGCTTTGATTGGTTGCATATTTGCCTGTGAATTTTCAGATGTGGGCAAAGAAAATATTGTTTCTTGGGAATTATATAAGGAAATAGTTTAAGTCTTCACTTGACATTGTATTACTCAGCATCAGATTATCAACATTATTATTCAGCATCAGATTATCACCACACCCTACACAGTAACTAGTTGCTCATTTAACATATGGCAGGGAAAGTCTGCTTCATCAAATTCTACATATCATGATCATTTCAACTTTGCCACTTCTACAGTACTTAGAAAAGTGCCCTTTATGCTCAAAATGATTGAGCAAGAATCATATTATGGGTCTCCAGAGATCAAATAAGATTTCTCGAGAGAAAAGTAAACACTTATGTGTGCTTAATTAATGAAGGCTACATAATATCAACAATACCTCAACACCTTCAGAGTCTTGAAAGACTAGCAGATAGGAAATAACACACTGGGAACAAGATCTTTCACTTCTTAGCTGCTTTTATTGTACTCTAAGAGACATAAACAGAGACACAAATGTTCATCTTCTTGTCCCCAAGAAATCAAATCCATTTAAGAGCCTTAATCTTATAATAATTAATAATAATGTGACTTCTCTTCCTAAAATGCTTGCCTGACACAGAAGAAAAAAGGCTTATGCATTTCTCAGAAACTGTTCCACCTTGTGGCAATGCTAGTCCCACAATCCTGCCAAGACCTGTGCCATCCCAGACTGTCTGCCACTCTGGGTGCCTGATGCTGAATTGGTAGATGCCTTAGAGAGGTTCATCAACACGATTTCAAACTCTTACTTTCATAAACCTTCTTGTACTTCTTATCTCATGGCAAATCCTCTTTCCTCACACTCTTTCCATTGCTTCCAGCCCTCCAACCCTTCACCTAGCTGAACACTTCCTCTTACTTAAGGCCAGAGATCACTGCAGTCACCCTGGGCTAGTATCCAGCAATCCCTGGATCATTTGTGATGCCTACACTCTCCTCTGGGATGTTGCTGGGACCATGCTTGGACCTTTCAGTTTGCATTGTTTGTTCTTTCTTTTTGCCCTGGTCCTCTAAATTAATGGCCACACCTTTGTCCTCTATATTCAAATGTCTCAAAGAACAGTTTGACAGATTAAGAAAACCATCTTCAGGCACAACATTCTCCTCGATGTATTCATACCACTCACTCACCCCTGCCAGCCACAAGTCTGGCATCCAGTTTGGCACTGAGAACATTTCCTTCCCTTACATGCATTAAACAGGGTCATTACATTGCAGCTTTCACGTTATAATTCACACAGCTCACCCAATTACACTTCTTTACTTCTTCTGGAAAGCTGAAGCTCACTTCGTGATGACTGTAAGGCCCAGTTCTCAGACTTCTTCAGTGCATGCCAAAGGCTGCTGCTAACCTTCTTCCACTTAAAAATAAACAGGAACATATGACCCTCACCTACAACTGTATTTGTTTCAGGATGCTGATTAAAAAAAAAAAAAAAAAGAGAGAGAGAGAGAGAGAGAGAGAGAGAGAGAAAAAAAAATCCTCTTGTTCTCTAAAATTCTTCTTAGACTTTGTCCAGCTTGTCTCAGGTGTTCATTTCTTCATTCATTTCTCGTCTTCATTTTGTCCACGACTTGTCTTATATGACTGAGGTGAAAAAAGGGTTCAAATTTAAGGTAATGTTTGCCAGATTATATCACTCTGATATGTAATTTTATTGTTTAAGAAAAGTTTTGGATTTAAATAAATTACAATCTGTTTTTCTATGAATTAAAATTAAACAAGTGTTAATTAAAACAGCCAGACCACATAAATCCACATAAACTTGTGTGTGTGTGCGTGTGTGTGTATTTACACACTTTAAAGAGTAATTTCCTTACTGTTTTCTGCCCATAGCAGGTAGAAGACATAGAAAAATTGTAGTTGTACAAGAATCCCATGCTCTGCAGCTCAGTGTCACTCAATGAAATCTTCAGCCCTGTGCCTAGTATCAGCTTCTTCAGCAAGTTATGGTGACAATAAAACAACTAAAAATTACTGCAGCAGTGACTAAACTCTGTTAGAAGAATGAAGAATTTCTGAGTCTCAAGATGGTGTGAAGTTTAGTCCCATTTTGCTAAGGTGTTTGAACTATGTCTCTCTTGCTAAATAAAACAGGGCTGAGAACCCCTCTCTGTTCCTGAGGCATTTGTCACTAGGTCTTTGTGTCTTTTGGTGCCTCTGTGGTTAAAAAAAAAGCAACTATTTCTTGTGAGGTTCTAGTTCTGAGTATCAGAGGAATAAGTATATAAGCATATAAGGGAATGCATTAATATATGTTATATAAAGGAATACGGGAAATATATAATATATACAAGATATATATATTATTAAAAGACTATAAGGGAATGCATTGTAAATTGTTCAAGTGATATTTTCACAACAGGAAGCCAAAGGAGAGAGCATGGAAAGGACAGCAGAGACTTTTGGAAGAGTGTTGGAGGACTAGAACAGTGCAGGACAGAGGGAGTCAAGCCAGGTGCCATCTTGTACAACCAAAGTTGTGCCTGGGTGCATGGGAGCAGCCAAATGGTGTGCTTAGCTCATGCCCCTTCCTTGCACTGTGCAGCATCAGTGTTTGCTGCCATCAGCATCTGCTTCCAGGGGAGATTTTGTGCCTTAATGCACCCTGTGCACACTTGGCTTGGCTGTAGGGGAAATATGGTGTGGGTATGGTACCCAGCAGCAGAATATTTCTTAACCAGTGCAGTATACAATCTCAGTCCTGCCTGCTGAAGTGACGTGACTGACTGAAACCAATTCAGTGTTCACTGGGTTGGCCTTTTCTATACCTTAAATAAGCAACAAAGCCAATCTTAGTCTACTAATAAACATCTTGTTTATATGGAGAATAAATAAAAACTGATGAAAAGAAAGAAAGGAATGAAAAGGGGTACCAGGTTTTTCTCTGGGAAGTAAAAGGTCCCCAGCATATTTGAGCTGATTCAAGAACCTATGAAATAAAGTGGAAAAGACATCAAAGGACAGAGTCAGAATTAACTCAGCAAAAATGAGGCTGAAACAATCCATGGAGGAAAATACAGAACACTGTCACACGTTCAGAAGTAGCAAATTTTCCACAGGAAAGTTGATCAGTTTTAAATGGATGTAGTATAAACGATCTAGTTTTCCAGAAAGCTGTTCCTGCAGTTTCGATCTGTACACAGAACTTCTCAGAAAAATTACAAGACATGAAAAGCAACTAAACTGCATTTCCTTATTTCTGCAAATAAGGAAATTTACTTATTTATTACAAAAGCTATTTTGGAGCTGTAACAAGCTGAATGCATTCTGAAATGTTATGAAGTTTCCCTTACAACAAATAATTGGTTTAGTTTTAATTGATATTGTCTGGTTTGTTTTTATTCTTTTCCAAATCACAGCAATTATTTAAAAGGGAAAAAAAAATCCCAAACCTGAACAAACTGCAGCTAAATCCATCAGTATTTGACTTTAATATTTGACAAGTGTGTTACTTGCTAACACTACATTACATTTCAGCTTGCCTCAGTCTTGCAGAATTTAAAAGATGGATGTGTTTATGAGCATATTAAATAGCACAGACCATGGAAGATCTTACACAAGCTCTTTCTACAGTGAAGGGGAAAAAACATATCTTGTATAGTGCTTTGTCCCTAAATCTTGGCAAGGATACCTGGGTCTGGGATTTTAGAGGCCGCACTTCCCTTGCCATAGACACAGAAGAGGAAAGGACCCCCCAAACCCTCTTGTATCATTATGCACCAGGAAAGGGGGCACGAATTCCGCTCGCTTGCAGATTGGCAGGATGGTTGGTGGATCCTGCTAAGATGAGGGATTTCTTCTGTGAATCACCTTTGACACACTGCGGAAGGGTTTAGACTCTACCAGGTTTAATCTGGAAGACTAAAGGATGTTAGGGACGAGCCTTGTTTCCCTTCAGCAGCCGTCGGAGCTGAGTATTAGAGCCCTCTAGTGAGGTTTCTCGGAGTGCATCCCCGCCTCCAGCCCGCGGGGACGAAGGAGTCTCTTTCTGTTCTCGGGGAGAACCGAAATCCCCTGTGGTGCCGCAGGGCACTGCCGGCGGTTCGCTCCCCTTGGAAAAGGCCCCTGGGATGGGGGTTCACCTGCACCGCCCCCACCTGAGCGCCCCGGGATGTCCGCGGTGCCCCGGCCCGGGACCCCCGGCCGCTGCCACTGCTGCACGCAGGGTGCCTGCGCTCGGCCCCACGGAGCGACAGCGCTGTGGCAGAGCCACCGAGCCGTCTGCTGCCTGGGGAGGGAAGGCAGGAGGGAAGAGAGATAATCTTCCTAAAAATACTCCCCGCTCAAATCCCCGTGAGCCACGGATGGAGATGGTAACAAAAATGCCTTGAATCGGTAGGAACAGTGAACAGTCTTCGTGCTTTCCTCATCATCTTGGAATAATCAGCGGAATTAACTGAGGTCGAGGAAACAGGCTCTTGGGTTAGTTGCGGGAGGCTGTGAGAATAGGGGGCAGCCATTAAAAGAAACATGATCGCTATTCATCAACTCGGAAGAGGGGAAAGGAGGAGGGAAAAAAAGAGACCTTCGTTCCTGGAGCTCATGCCGACCTGGTCTATCTATGATCAAGAAGATCCCTGGAAACAAGAAGTTTACAAATATTGTCAAATTGATGCTTGTAGTGTGATTTAAGTTGTCAATCCCGCAGAAGCCCACCAGAAGTTTAGATTCAATACCCTGCATTTCTGGCTAGTTATTGCCAATCCCCTAAGGCAGAAAGCTCTCTCTCTCTCTTTATTTTAACCATATGTGCCTTTTGTTGTTGTTGTCTTGTCTGTTAGCTGTACACTGTGTGCAGAGGCTCCCCTTGTGCCGCGGAGCATCTGAGGCGGTCCCCGCAGCCGGGAGCGGGGCGGGGGCTGGGTGGGCACCGGCCCGGGCCCCCATTCTGTCCCCCCCGGTCCTCCCTCCAGCCGTCTGTGGACTCCGCGGGGTCTGTGGGAACACCCCGAAGAAATATCCATGCTGGGGGTAGCGGCCGGGAGGGTGCTGATGGCAGAACTCGGTGAAAACTCTCAGCCCCTCTCCCCAGACTGAGAAAGAGTAATATAACAGTAGTCAGGACTGGCTACACTAATCGGCTGGGGGGGCTATCGTGTTTCAGGGGGAGCTCGGGAGGTTCCAGCGCCTTGAACTGGAGACAGAGTGTGTCCCCCCCCCCGAGTCCCATTGCACCGGGGGACGGCGGGGGCGGGAAGGTTCACCCAGGCCGACCCAGTCACGTCTCATCAGGCCCCATCTCCTGAATAATGCATCTCTTTCGAAGATCTTCCTCAAGCATCTCAGGTCCAGGCGGTGGGGGAACGGCTCCGAGCTGGAGGGCAGCGGCGGAGCTGCGGCTCCGTGGGGCACAGGCTCCGCTCCCGGCAGAGCCCCCGGCCCCAGCACCCGCTCCGCGCCCCGCACCCACCGGCCTCCCCTTTCAAGCTGAGTTTGTTAGCATAATCGAGTTACCCGCTACATATCTGGAATCCTTGGCCCGTCCCCTTGAGGAACGGTGCCCTGTGCTCAGCAAAAGCTTTGAATTATTCCTTTCTCCCCAAATCACGGAACAACAAGCAATTGTTGTTTGTCTCAATTTACTTATGTGCAGTGATCGTCTGCCGTGCTTTCTTTTTTTCAGTCCAGATAGAGACTTGGTGCCATCTCTGATGGGATAGATTCGGGTTTTAAACAAAACTCAGAAATAAATAAAAGCGTGAATAAATAACGTGAAGGCGGGGGAAACAACCCGCTGATCTGGGTTGCTAAAATGCCTCCGGGAATCTCGGGTGAGCTTTGGCAGCCTAAAGAAGCCCTGGTGCCGGCACGGAAAATCTTGTGAGCCCGGGGAAACTGAGCTGAGCCCGCGGGTTGGAGGGTGTGGGACAGGTAGGCCCAGCATCGCTGCAAAGGTCGCTATGACGCCTTAAAATGTATATATACATATAAATGAAAGGAAAGCCTAGCCAGAGTAGCAGCTTCATTGCGGCAGGCTTTTGGTCTCGGTAAACCCCACCGGTTTTAAGAGGAAAGCATATTGCAGTCCGGACAAAAGGAAAAGAAGGAAAAAATTAAAAATATTTTTTTAAAAATTTAAAAATAAAGAAAGGAAAGAATGAAAGAAACGAAAACTTGGAGTTGTCTGTCATTTTGGTTGCTCTCCCTACAGTCCTTGCCACAGTAGTGGACATCTGCGGGGAAGATGTGTTTCGTTCCGCCATGTGAAAGTTGTGGGGTTTATTGTTTGTTTGCTACCCCTGCTGATAAAAGCTCCCCTGGAGGTGCCCCTGTCTCCCTGCCGAGCCCACGGCCGGCTGGCAGGAGCGGATGTGTCCACAGCCCTGTGAGCGTGGGTGACAGGTTTGTCCCGAGCCCACCTCGGTGAAAATGATGAGGGGCTCCGCAAAAGCAGTGCTCGAGGGGGCTGGCAGAAGGGTGCCAGGCAGCTTTGGGTGAATCGGCTCCTGTGTTTAACAGGAGCGATGCGGGCCTGCAGCCTCCCATACAGACTGTTGTCTACAGAGGGACGGCGAAGGCAGAGCCGAAAAGGCGATTTCCATATAACTGCGGCTGTGCTTCGGCACTCACTCGTGGGCACGGAGCAGTTCCGTGCAAGGAAAGGCTCCTCGGAAGAAAACCGCCCTCCCACAGCCCCTTCCTCAGCCAGTCCGTGTCACAGCGAATGAAAGGAGCATCGCAATGAAAAACACCTTTTTATTTCGCTCATGTTTCCCAAAGACTGTGTCAGCTCTGGCGGTCTCGCACGCTGCTGCGCGGAGCGGTGAGGCGCTTGCCGAGGGGGCCCTCGGCCCGGTGACAGCCGGGCCCGGAGCGGGTGGAACCCCGGCCTCCTCCGCCCGGCGGCACCGGAGCCGAGCAAAAATTCGGGTCGGCTCAGCTAAAACTTTCCACGATAGCTAAAAGGGAGAGAGCTGGCAGGAGAAACCATCTCGTCGGTCCTGGGGCAAACGTGAGCAGGCGATTCGCTCCTCCTGCTCTGAAATATAATGGCAGGGAACGAGAGCCTTCGCAAATGCCAAAAAAAGCTCCTCTCCCAATCGCCTGTTTCCCTCGCAAGGCACCACAATGCTATTCGCCCCGTGCCGAGGCTGTGCAGCCAGTATCTGCTCTGACTTCTAGCATGTAGGAATTTTTTTCTCTTTCCCTGAAGATAAAAGCAGTTATGCAGAATTTGGATCCAGATGTCACTAATTTACGATTGCTCTAGGACGCAAGCCGATACAGGGTGCCCGGGAAGGGGGTAGCCTTGCCTCTGCCCAGCTCTCTGGGAAGTGAACCTACGTTACACGCAGGCTGCAGCCCTGTTGAGGCAGCCTAAACTGAAAGCGCCGACGGAGGAGCTGGCGTGTAAACTCTGTACTCACATTTTAAGGTGCTAGGAAGACTCCCTTTCAGGTCTAGATCTATGCAACAGGTTTTGACATCTCCTTTCCAGCTAGGGCTAACAGCTGCTCCCGTTCAGATTCAACCAGTGTGGTTGTGAGATAGAAAGAGAGGAACAGGAGTCAGGTATATCCCTAATAAACGTGAAGCGACCGAGCGTGGTAGCGGGGAGGTGAGAGACATAGCTCAGACCTCGCTGGCACTTTTCATTTTTTCCACGGTCCCCATTGCGGAAGGCACACGGTGTGTGCGCGCAGAGGTCGGGGACGGGAAAGGGGATTTGGGGATTTGTGTTTTTGATGCCGTTTCTGCTCAGAGCAACCTTTGAAGTGGCGCGGTTGTCCCGTCCCGTTCGCTACAGCTGCGGCTGTGAGCTATCCAGCCGCTTAGGTTGACCAGGAAGCGCTGGGATGGGGATGCTTTCGTTCACAAGCAAGCAGTTTGAATCCTACAGAGATCGGCCGGAATCGAGGCACGGAGCGGTCGAGAGCTCATTTCGTAGAGGAACGGAGGGAGCATCATGCGAGGGGACTTTACCCACCCGTCACCAACATGCCCGATTTTGTTGTAAACGAATTTGAGCTGTTCTTTTCTCCACCTGAAAAGGAATCCTCTATTTTCCGTCCCCGGAGGATCCAGGGCGGGAACTGCCCGCTTGCCAGTGTTTCCTTACGGCAGCACTCGTGAAAAGGCCGGACGGACAGGTAGGAGGACAACGCAACTTCCACAGCGGAGTGCACTCGAGAAAGTAAGGGCATACGCCGCGGATATGCACAGGCGTTCGGACATGCTGGGAGCTGGACACGGTTGATCCGCTGCCCCCCTACTCCGCCCTCTTCCTCCTCCTCTTCCTCCTGCCTCCCTCCCCCGCCGCATTTCCCCCGGCCGCAGCCCTGGCGCGGCTCCTCGCCGGGAGCCGCCGCCGCCGGGAGCCGCCCCAGCCTCGCCTTCCCCGGGGACGGCGGCTGCGCCCGCCCGGGCCGGCACGGAGGCTCGGTCCATCGGCCGCGGGGGCTCAGGCTGCGAGGCGCGGAGCCGCAGTCCGGTCTCTTGTGGGTTCGCTAAATCCCTGACGCGCCGGGGCGGCTAAGAAGGTACCGTGGCAGGAACCCACAATTGCAGAGAGCTCTCCTGTCAGGACTGCAAATACCGTAGAAAGAGCTTGTGGGATTAATTATTATTTCTCAGCAAAAGGGGAACATAAAGGCCGTGGAAACTACCCTAAACTTGTGGCCGGGAGGCTCCTCCCGAGTGCCCTCACCTGGGCGATCCCCGGCGCCAGCCTCTGCCCCGGCGGTCCCATTTGGCCGCCAACCCGTGCGCCGCTCCCGAGCAGGCACCGCGGCTCCCTTCACCCGCTCATCGCACCCTCTCCCTCGACACTGCAGCTTGCACAACTTCTCTCCCTCGCCTTTCACTTTGTGCAGACCGACAAAATGACGGGAAATCATGCGAGTCCCTGCCCCGCAAACTCGGTAAACTTAAAACGCGGTGTGCAAGGGCACGCGTGGGTGAGAAGGGTCCGTTTAATCAAGCGAAGTGTTTCTGACTTTTACACTTTTACGCATGTTACTTTCCTGGATGGAACACCCCGACACACTCTGGAAATCGAGTATAAATAAGTGTCCGGTGTCCAGTGATCACAAATGCCAGCGCCCTTCACGCCGGAGCGTGGTGGGGCTCTGCCGGCGATTTATGGAGAGGCAATCCCTCCCCCGGCCCGTACCATCGTGCCTTCTTCTCGCTCCCGGGCAGGTACGAGAAGCGTGTAATGGGATCCCAGGTCACGAACAGGGTCTCCATTGTACATGAGAGGCCCTTCCTTATAAAGCTCTCCAACAGTGGTTACTGGGCGCTGAGGCGAGGGGCTTTAAGGGAACGCTTTTAGAAAGAATTTTTTCTGCAAGGGACGGACATGGGCTTTTCCTCCCACCGCAGCCGCGGCTTCCAGGGACGGCAGAGCCCGAAGTCCGGAGCGGCAGGGCCGGGATGGGCTGCGGGATCCAGACAGGGCGGCGGGGCCCGGCCGGGACGGCGGCTCCGTCCCGCCGAGCCGCAGTGCCCTGCGGCGAGGAGCCGGGCCCGGGCTCCGCGCTCCCCCTCTCCCCCGACGGGCGCCTGCAGCGTCAATCACGACGGAAATTTCTCCCTCGCTAGCTAATATCTCAGCTCGCAGGGCCGCCTCTGAGTGGATCTGAGCAATCTGTCAACCCAGCCGGGGAGCCACCTCAAAACAGATCGGGTTACCCCTGATTGACAGCGTCACCATGGCAAATAATTTGACTAAAACTATTGTCTTCTCCTGGCAGTCCCCGGGTCAGATAACCGGACCAATCACAGCGCGGATAATCACTTTTCATGCCAGCTTAGAATAATATTATTAAAAAAAAAAAAAAAAAAAAAAAAAAAAAAAAAAAAAAAAAAGAGAGAGAGAGAGAAAGAAAGGGGGGGAACTCCGAGAGGGAGAGGAGCGAGGAGTGAGCAGGGCTTTACCACTATATTATGTGGGATCTGGCGGTGGGGGGTGGGGGGGAAGCAGGGAGATCCCAAACCGGCGGCCGAGGGGGGTGGGGGTGTGAGAGCCGCGGCCGCTGCGAGCGCTGCAGATAGGAGACAAAAGAGGCACGAAGTTACTCTCGCAACTTGGACTTACAAAAACGAGGCGGCGGCCGGGGGGAAAAGCCGCCCGCGCTCGGGCTCTCGAGACTTTTTTCGTCCTTCTTCGCATTTTTTGCCCGGCTCCCGCTACCGCCCCGGGGCCGGGCGCCGCCGATGGCCGTGGCCTCCCGCGCCCGGCCGTGACGCCCAAGCGGGCCCCGCCGGGCGCCGCCGCCCCGGGGCCGGCCCCGCATGCCGGGCGCTGCCCGCCGCCCCGCGCCGCTCCCCTCTATGCGGCCGTAGGGCTCCGGGCGCGGCAGGGCTCACCATGTCGATGCTCCCGACTTTTGGCTTCACCCAAGAGCAAGTGGCCTGCGTCTGCGAGGTGCTCCAGCAAGGCGGCAACATCGAGCGGCTGGGGCGGTTCCTCTGGTCCCTCCCTGCCTGCGAGCACCTCCACAAGAACGAGAGCGTTCTGAAGGCCAAGGCGGTGGTGGCCTTCCACCGGGGCAACTTCCGCGAGCTCTACAAGATCCTGGAGAGCCACCAGTTCTCGGCGCACAACCACCCCAAGCTGCAGCAGCTCTGGCTGAAGGCGCACTACATCGAGGCGGAGAAGCTGCGGGGGCGACCCCTAGGGGCGGTGGGCAAGTACCGGGTGCGCCGCAAGTTCCCGCTGCCCCGCTCCATCTGGGACGGCGAGGAGACCAGCTACTGCTTCAAGGAGAAGAGCCGCAGCGTCCTGCGGGAGTGGTACGCCCACAACCCCTACCCGTCCCCCCGAGAGAAGCGGGAGCTGGCCGAGGCCACCGGCCTCACCACCACCCAGGTCAGCAACTGGTTCAAGAACCGCCGGCAGCGGGACCGCGCCGCCGAGGCCAAGGAAAGGTACGGCTCCCCACGGCTCCCCACGACT
Organism: Prinia subflava; assembly: GCF_021018805.1. Lineage (NCBI taxonomy): Eukaryota > Metazoa > Chordata > Aves > Passeriformes > Cisticolidae > Prinia > Prinia subflava. The sequence goes on along the minus strand of NC_086248.1, from coordinate 82,805,766 downwards.
CCCCGACCCCGGTGCTCACCCCGAGCCTCTCTATCTGCCCGGCCCCGGCTGCGGAAGGCCCGCAGGGAGGGAACGAGCTCTCCGCCTCGGGAGACACCGGAGGCGAGCGAGCTGGGCGCTCGGTGAAGGCGTCTGTCTGCCAAAAGTAGCCCCGGGAGAGGGGCAGAGACCCTTTCCCCGCCGACACCTCACTCTCCGCACAGCCCCACACGGCCTGCGGCGACCCCAGGTTAAGCAGCGTTGCCGCCTCCTCCCCGCAGCAGCCCGGCCCGAAGCCCGGCCCGGAGCCGCGGCCGGAGGTGCCCGTGGGTTCCGCGGCCCGCCGGGAGAGGCGGGCGGCGGCGGGGCCCAAGGACAAGGGCTCGGCTCCCCCCACAGCTCCGAGCGCGTCCTTGAGGGTTACCCCGGGCAGAAAGGGGTAGCCGGGGGGCAGCCGGCAACGCGTGGGTCTGGAGGTTGGTAGCAAATATGTCCTCTGTCCTCGGCTCCCGGCGTGCGGCGGGAGACCTGGACAGGAACTGAGTGGAGCAACTTCTTGCCTCGCTCGTGATATTGCAGTTCTCACTCGCTGCCCGGCAAGGTGCTCGGGAGCGCACGTCAATAGGTGTATGTTCTTAGGCCGAGTATGGTTCTGCATGTGTTTTTCACGCTAAGTCGAGTGAAAGGACCATTAATCGCCGGGAAGAGGTTAATGCCTACATCCCTGGCTATTAGGGATGACTTTTCCCTCAGCAGTCCCTGTGCCTTAGGAGGATGATTCGAAGAAGCAAAAAGGGTCCTCTTACTGCGTTCACTAGCTCACTGAATTGCCCGGTCCTTACAGGCAATCGTATGATCCTATGATCTGCGCGGTTAATTAGGGGATCAGAGTCCTGTAAATCCTTGCCTCCGAGGAGGATTCTTTCTATCTTTGGTTTCTCCAGCCGTGTTTCGGAAACGGGCAGCACCGCGGCCGCGCTGCTGTGCAGGCCGGCAAATTTGGGCTCAGATTTGCTCTATTCATTTCCTGAAACCGTGCTAGGGCCTTTATTTTCCTTCAGATCCTCACGAGTGTTGGTTTTACGAGATGTTAGAGATCCTTTTTATTGCTGATAGCAGGGACTCACCTTCAAATATCCAAAGGAAATGAAGGTTACACTTATTCCATTGCCTTTTTTTTCCCCCGGGGAATCAAATTTTAAAGGTCTCCAGGGACAAATAATATTTTTTGACATTGAAAAATACACTCAACCTAATATTACAGTCCAGGCATTGGAAAACAGACCATTCATGGGATTGCCATCCACTCAAGGAAACCCGTTCAAACAGAGCTTTCTTGTCTGTTTTTATTTTTTTGGTACTAAATGTCTGCAGCCACATCCTGCCGCTCTTAGTGAGGAAAACCCGTCAGTGCTTGACTTCTCTCGACCAAATCCTGCAGGATAGGGCCCCTCTGCCAGATAGAGTGTTACAAAACTTCCGCAGAAGCTTTTAGGTAGGCTTGCACTGCCTTCAGTATTTTAGGGAGAACGATGTCTAAAGTATTTCTACGAGGGCTGTGGAGGCCGCGTAAGCCTGGACGGCAACCCCGACCCTTTCTTGCCACTCACATTTCCGATAAAACTCCCCCATCTATAGATATATAAATATATAGATATATCTGTAAGGGCTTGGCCCGCCTCCAGCGATTTCTTGGTATTTACCCGGTGATGAATTTCGAAACTATGTCCTGCCCTTGTGAGCCTTTGTCGGCAGGCTCACCGGTGCTGCCGCCTGCCCGCGCCGCGGAGCCGCGCTGGGGCAATCCCGGCTGCGCCCCCGCCGCCCCGGGAGGAGACGGAGGAGCAGCGGCCGCGTGCGGAGCGTTTCCCAAGAGGGTCGGGGAAAGCAGCGGGTTAACTCTGTTCTCTTTCTTTATCGTCCATATTGGGCTATGTTTTCAGCTTGAAGCTCAGGGCGAGGGGGGAAAAAAACACATGTCCGGTTACTTAAGCAGAAGACTTTCCCTCCTGAGCCCGGGAGGCTGTTCTGTTTCACGGAGCCGTCCTGCCTGCGGCTCGCCGGGCTTTGGCCTTCTCAGGAGAAATCATGGCTGAACACCTCTTCGGCTCCAAGAGCAGTTTTAAAGCTAAAAAGTCGTGGGGTTGTTTTTTGTTTGGTTTGGTGGGTTTTTTCTTTTTTTTCTTTTATTATAATGTCTTCCTGCCTTCCCTTCCGCGCCCCTCCTCACGCTGTGCAAACCCTTCAGAGGCAGAAAATTACGGTTTGGCAAAGTGACTCTTTCCACTGGGCTAGTGGAGACTATTTACAAGCTCCGCGGACCTTATCCCTAAGTGCCAGAGAAGAGGCCTTGGAGGTTGGCAGAGCTTTTAAACCTACTGTTTTTGCACTTCCCTCCGCTCGCTGCTCCCCGGAGCCAGCCCCCCGCCGCCCCCGCTCCCGCGGTGCGCACCCCGGGGCGACGGCCGCATGGTGATTTCCCTCCCTCTTTTGTGTTTCCTATAGGGAAAACAACGAGAATTCCAACTCCAACAGCCACAACCCGCTCTCGGCGTCAATGAATGGGAATAAGACAGTTTTGGGGAGCTCAGAGGACGAGAAGACGCCGTCAGGGACCCCGGATCACACCTCCTCCAGCCCCGCGCTGCTGCTCAGCTCCAACCCCGGGCTGCAGCCCCTGCACGGCCTGGGCCACCCCCAGGGCCCCAGCGCAATCCCCGTGCCCAGCGCCGACCCCATGCACCACCACAGCTTGCAGGACTCCATTCTCAACCCCATGTCATCTAACTTGGTCGATCTGGGCTCTTAAAACAGTGTACACGCTCCCTCCTTCGCGCCAGCCCTCCTTTACTGAATTTTTTCCTTTTTTTCCCCCCCTTAATCTTACCAGGGACTCTGAAAGCAATGACAAACACCTTAGTGGATGTGTTGTGCCCTTTGGCAGCAGGCTGGCTGCAGGTTCGCGAGGTAGTGGACTCCGCTGTGGGTAGCTGATGTTGTGAAAAGCCTTAAGGGTTGCTTACAGGCGTTTTCAGGCGTGTAAGGACTGTTGGTCAGGAGCCGTGATTTTCACAGCAGGCTGTAAGGCTGATCGGTGTAGCAGCTCATTCCAGCCTTAACTTCACAAATCTCTCAGTGGTGTCACTCGATCGGGCCGGTCTGTGTGGGAAGAGGCACACCGTAATATTTTTATTTTTTTGGGGGGGTGGGGAAGAAAGGGGAACGCAAGGCTGCTCTTGCCATGCCTGTTTGAAAGTTACACATCGCTCCCGTTATTCTATTGTAGTTATGTATCCGTGGCAGGTGTACGATGTACAATTTCAACTAAGAATACAAAAGTTGTAGTCAAGATATAGCAGCAACACGCGCTCTAGGCAGACTCTGTAACCTTCTTGTAGCTGATGCTATGCAGAGAGACAGCTTCTTTGGCCTTGTCCATGTGGTGCTTTCGCCATTTGCTGGGTGGGAAAGGAAGTGATGGCCCGGCTCCCGCCCGAAGGAAAGCAGACGTAGATTTTCCCCTCGGTGTGCAACAGGGGCTGGAGCGGGCTTTAAAAAGAAAACAGGAATTGCTGCTCAAGTTTAGACCTAAATGACAGTATCAACCGCAAGTCACTCACTTTAGTTTTGTTTATTGTTTATATTATGTGAATACATTCTTTGGAAAATATTTCTGCTTTTATTTTATAATAAAATTTAGAAATCTAACTACGTATTGTTGCTTCACTCGCCCGCGAGTGTTTTCGGGCTCAGTCCTGAGCGGAGCAGGGCGGGCGTCCTGGTGGGGACGCCGGGGAAGGCGATGTGAGAGCCCCGCCACCCTGCCCCGTCTGGCCCGGTCCGGGGCAGGGCTGAGCGCCGGGAGCGGCTGAAATCGCCCTGCGGGAGCGGAGAGCCAAGGGCACGGGGAAGGACGGACGGCGCGGCCCCCCAAGGAAGCGGAGAGTAGCCCACCTGCTCCCAGAGGCCACGGCCGCGCAGGCTGCGGGCTTTTCTGCCCCGCTGTCAGCCTGCCTCGGCAAAAAGCTGCTCCCTCTCCCCCCACACCTCGCCCCGAGGGCGGGAGGGCAAAACGAGCGTGGCCAGACCCTGCTCCGGGGTCCAGCACGGCTGGGCTGCAAACGTCTTTCTGGCGCCTTCGGGATGTTGGGAAAGGGATTTCTCTATTCCTCTCCTTTTTCTTTCTTTCTTTTAAATTTCCTTTCCTGTAAGCACCGGGTGGCAAAAGAGACAGGCAGGTTGCTTGCCAGTTTGCCCCATTAAAAGAGCTCTGAACTCTTGCAGCTTGCTCCCTCTATGTCCATCTTTGCTAGAAGCCGAATGTGTTATGTGTTTAAACTGTTCTCAGAACTTGCGAACAGCTTTATACCTTCATTTCTGGTCTTTTAAAATCTTCTCTACAGTTATTTTCTTGTGAAAAATAACCCGAGAAAACTATATGGCTTCAAGCGGGATAGAAATACGTGTAGATCAGCAAAGACCGTGTCCAGGTTTCACATGCTGGCTGAAATTTCAATCAGTGAGAGAATTGTGCGGGCAGTGTCCTAATTTGATGTAATCTGGGTCCGGATTAGCGCCTCTGTGCCTTTGCGGGTGTCCGCTAAAAGCACATTTCTCTGAGGTCCCGTTAAAATCCGTAGAAGGGAATGTGCGGATGTCGGCAATGAGGAGGTTCGGTCTCCGGAGAAAAAGCTCTCCCTTAGTCGCGGTTATAAATCCAGTTTTCTCGTTATGCTGGGGTGCACCATAAGGGGGGGGGGGGGGGAGACAATATTTTATCGGAGACAATGTGATGTATTCGGCTTTATGCTTCCCCCGCTTCTGCCCTTTGGGGTGATTTTTTCAGCAGCAGAGATGATGTGGCTGATGCCTGTGCTGTGGGAGCATCCCAGTGTGGCCCTATGTGCATCAGGGTCTAAACAGAAGAGCCTGTTACTTCCGTTGAGAAGCATCTAATAATTTTAGCTATGAATTTTAGTTCTTTGAAAACAAACATCTTGCAAGTAGAGGAACCATTGCTTCCTAGAGGTGCAGAAGATCTGTGCTCCCTGTAAAAAAACACGCTCAGTGGTGCAATATGGCAAAGAATTAATTAATTGGCTAGTTAATTATTTTGTAATTTTGTAGACAGAAATGAGTTTGGGAAGGAAAACAGATGACTGGGTTAATAAAACATGGCCTCGAAACCGAAATAAAGCCTTAAGGCTTTGCCCGCTGGAGAAAGAAAAAATAAGAAAGAGTAAAGCCAAAAAGGGGAATATTTAAAGAGGCAGTATGAAAACAGGATGGGGGTTTACATGATTAATAAAAGGTCATATTGCACAGAGGAGGCAGAATTCGATCGGGGAAAGTAAATGAAGAGCTGACACGGTGAGAAAGGCCCTTTGAGTGGGATCTGTGAAAACTCATGTACGTTTCAGTGAAGATCACTTATATCTGGATGAATTAAGAGAGGGCCAGTCGCTGAAGCCACTTACAGATGGCTAGAAACAGAAATCACACAGTAAGAAAAAAATTCTGCAGGTCAATCTGGCATTAAGGACGCACACAGCTCAAAGCCCCAATGATGGGACGTGTGTAATGCAACCTGAAACCCCGAACATGTTAAGACTCATTTTATCAGACCGTACTTGCCTTAGTACTGATGTTTGGTAAATTGGCCCAAATCCCTCCAATTTTCCACGCACAAAAAATGTTCCCGATAGAGGAATATGGCGAAACTGACGTGACTAATCCTTGGTTTTAAACAGATTAGTTATGATTCACTAGCATTAGGTTACATGGGACATATCTCATCTCAGGGTTGGTTGTTCCTGGGGTACCTGCATGGGTTTGGGAGCATAAATAAAAAGACGGTTCGGTTCGGCGGATTTTATCCCTGACTACCCTCGGACTGAGCCCAGGATGTGGCGGGCAAACTGCACGGCAGATCCCCTATAGCTTGGACAATTTGGGAAGAACTGCACTCTCTGTCTCAGATACATACACACCCATATATGTGTATATATGTGAATACATATATATGTAATATATATGTATGCAGTGTTTGACCTCAAATTGAAATCTTACTAAATTTTTCAATGTATTTAGCATTTGCGGCGCCCAAAATGTAAATGGAGTCATTCCTTTAGATAGCAGGGTGCTGAATATTCACGTGTACTAGGGCAGAGGGTTTTTTTTCTGCTGTTATTTTATTGTATGAGCGTTCACGGACATGTTGCTGTGCCGAAGAGAGCCATGACAGAAATAGTTTATTCGAGACAGAAGGCAGTTCTGTCCTTCCTAACAAGGCACAACTCGTCACTCGGACGGGGGAGATACTGATGGATGCGATGAGAGAGCATCCCGACAGGCTACTGGAGATGTGGCACAATTCCGACACTTTTCTGGGGACAGGTAGCCGGTTTATAGGAGGAAGAGCCTTTCCTATGAGTAGGAGACCGTACGCCAGAGCTTGCTGACTGAACACCTTCCACCTGCGAGCCCTTCCAGGCTCTCGGGGGTAATCAGGACACCCATCTACAAGGCTGGGTGGCTGCATTCTCTTTTGGAGAATACAAGCCATTTTGGAGACCCTCGACAGGGTCCACACGGGAGAAGACGCCCGCTTGGCATATTTTTGTGAGCTAACCCGTGGAAAGCTGCTTTGCCTCTTCTCCCCAGAGCTGGTGCAGCGCTCTGGGCCTAACCAACGCCTCAGTGTGTTTGAGGGGGGCTGCTGCAGCCCCGAACGAAAAGCCCTGGGAGTGCCCCTGCCTGCCCAGCGATGTTTGTGTAAGGCACTGGGGCTCCTGTTACCAGACCCGGAAACAAAATCTCTTGCCTTCTTTAGGAAAAACAAATGCAGCCCAGAATGAGCAGGCTTTTGCCTTGAACAAACCCTCACTTGAGCATGACAAATAATGTAGGGGGGTGGCGATGAAAACACTGGGCACTGGCCCTTACTGCAGAGTTCTTTAACTTCTTCTGCTTAGTGAATCAAAACGTTGAGGCTCGGGCAGCCAAGAAAAATATACTGAAGGGAACTTGCAGTGCTTCAGCACACAAGGAAAAGGTGAGGGTTTTGTGTGAAGGAGAGTAGCTCTGGGATTTGGAAAAAATACATAAACCACGGAGCTGGGCTGCGGGATAATCTTCTTCCTATTTTGCTGGGGAGAGCGGTGCTCAAAGCTTCCCCTCCATGCATCGAGGAGGCGCCTCCTTGCTCGGGAAGAAGGCCCATCTCCTTACCATTAAAATAAACGGGAGGCGGGGGTTGTTTATTAGCGATTTCTTTTTCTGAATTTGGGTAAGAATGCTCCATCTCCAGCTCTGAATATCAGATCAGCCATTATCCGGAGTTCCAGTGTGCAGCTGGCCAGCAGATCACCTCCAACCGAAGCCGTGTAGGGGAAAAAAAATAAAGACTTTTTAAAAACACTCCTTTCTGCCCCCCACCACCCCCCCAAAAAAAAAAAAAAAAAAAAAAAAAAAAAAAAAAAAAAGGCAAACAACCAAGCAACAATAAAAACAAAACACAGACAAACAAAACCAAGAAGACCCAAATTGGGAAACAAACTGGGACCTCACCAAGAATCGGGGACGGAGAGGTTGGTTTAGTGGAAAATAAGGTGGAAGGACAGGTAAAATGTCAAATCAGCATGCAGTGCTGGTAAGGAAAGGACGTAGGAGAGGAGAGATCACTTGGAAAGATGAAAATCGCACATGTGCTTCTGATGACCCCATCAGATGCAAAGTCCTCCAGGAAATACATATTTGAAACAGCCAGAAAAAACAAACATGCCTTTTATAGACTTACTTGTCCTGCCATGAAAAATGCAAACCTCGGTATGGTGCGTGTGTACCCAGGAGGTGGGAGGGAGGAAGGGGGAATAGATTTTGTAAAGAATCCGTTGAAAGCTACCTTCATCAGGAATATTCATTTGCGCTGCCCCGCTCTCCAAAAATAGGCTGCAGCGTGGAAAGCGAGGCAGCGTTTGGAGCTAACGCGTGTGAGACGAGCATCGGAGTCTGAAAAGTGACTGTCAGGAGCTCGTCTGGGTATCAACCCAGGCAGGACTGGTTGGCAACAGGGAGGAGGAAAAAAACCGGCCGTGCGTGAAGAGTTATAAAGAGGGACTTTAGCGAGTCTACAGGTTTTTTGCGAAGTTGGACAAATTCCAATAAATCGTATTGGAAGAGCGATTTCTAGTCGTGCAGGAGTTTGGGTCTGGGCAGAGGTACTCCCAACCATGCCTTTCCAAAGCGATGTAGACGTGCTGGAGGTCGAGAGAGAGAGCAGGGAATTAGATCAGAAAGCACTTTAGCAGTAAAGGTTTCATCCTTCCGAACCCCGATCACAGTTTCTGCGGAGCCGAACACAGCGCGGGCAGGCTCCGACGGGACATCTGATCCCGCTCCCCCACTTTTCTTCCCTTTCTTTCCCTCCTCCTCGGGAAGGTGAGCATCGCTTGTCCCCGCTGCGGGGCCCGGCTTTTCCCGGTGCTCTGGAAACGCCGGCGGCAGGTGCCCCGGGGGAAAGCGGCCCCTCGGCAGCGGACGGACCCGCGCCGCGCGGGGACACGCCGTACTTCACAAGGAGGTGGCGAAGGTGCGGGGACAGTCAGTCACCCGTGGGTGACACATCTCCCTCTGCACATCTGGGGTGCTGCCAGAGGGGTGCAGGTGACCGAACGCCTCTGGTGCGGTGTCATGCGTTTAATCGAAAGTGGCTAAACATGGTCCCCCTTCTGTCACCGGAGAACTGTGTGACGGGGCATTTACCAGAGACCGAGGTAGTGACATCCTCGAGGAAGGCCTGACCCGATAACCGAGCAGCGCCTCTCTGGGACCCCTCGTGCTTTTACCCCGACGCCGTGGAGCCAAGGGGCTGCCGAGGCCTGTCGGTGCCGCGGGGCTGTTCCCCACGCACGGGGCAGGAGCGGGAGCTGCGCCCTGCAGCCCGGTCCTCCTGGCCCGCTCTGCCAAAGCTGGGGGAGCGGGGCAAGGGCACGGCCTCCCATGGGCAAGGGCTCCTGGAGCCGCTGAACGGGGCTCCCCGGCTGCTGCGGGGCCAGGGATGGCTGGGTCTCTCTCCGTACCGGGAGATATTCGGTTCCCCACGAGCCCGATGCTCGGGGAGAGCATCCGCCACGCAATGCACCGCGCACCGAGCGAGGCCACGGCTGGAGCTGGGGAAATGAGGGACACTGAAAAATTATGAACAGTTTGGGGCATCGTTCTTAAGCTCGTGTTGAGAGCACACCCAGCGAAAATATCGACAACTGGAAAGTCAGGGAGCTTAGGAAACTTCCCTGAACCAAGTGAAAGCAGACGTGGGGCACAGACGGCAGCGCTGAGTGGGGCGCGGAACCGGACTGCGCGGGCCCCACGGGTAGCCGTGGAGAGAGTGGCGTGGGATTGGGGTTTGTCCCTGAGCAGGTCACCTCGCTGCTTCCCCGAACTGGTGGATGATCCCACCTCACTGGCGCTTTTAGCGGAAACCAAGGTGGGCAGAGAGAAGAGGAGTCGCTGCCTGACACGGGGCTCTGCTACTGCTGCGGGTGTGTGCGGGGTCCGGCTCCGTCTCCCCGAGCGTGCCCAGAAAATGCTTTCTCCCCCATAGGTGGGGCAAATCCCCCCAAGTGTGGTGTCTCTACGGTGTGGTTTCTATCGGAGAAAAGCCCCAGATCCCTTTTAGCTTGCAGGGGTCTTTTTTCTTTTTTGGGCGAGACTGGCACCATAGCCAAAGCGCCAGTGTTTCCCACGTTATCGGGTGTTTGAGAGCTGCATGGCCGGTCTCCGAGACGCCGTCCCCGTGGGGGACCTCCGTAGGTGGAGGGCTGCCAGTCGCTCTCCCGTAATTACCTTAAATCGAGTGTATTTATCACCGGCACTAGTGTCAGTGCGAAGGAGTCACTCCTTCCTCCGCACTGCCCCTCTGGGTCACAACGGGAAGCTCTGTCCGGGGGCCGTAGTCTCGCCAGCCTGTCCTTGCCCCCCGCCACCCTGCAAGGACACAGAACGCCCCTGCCATCGGCCCCAGGGTTGAGCGGCGGGGGGATCGCAGCCCCCCGTGAGTGCCAGCGGCGCCCCGACTCCCCCTCCCGGGGACGGCGCTGCTTGAATGGGCTCGCTGGAGCCGGAGCAGCCCCGAGAGACGCGGGGAGCGGCTGCGGTGCTACAGCGAGGGAAGGCTTAAGCCTGCTGCCTACCCGCTCGCTTGGCATGCGCTGCCATTTCGATGGTATCTCGCTTTTGGAGTCATTTTATGGCTGGGGGAAATCTAATCCAGTGAAGAGAAAGGAAGAGAATACTGTTGGCATTGAATGAACTCCGTGTGGTAATTTTCGGGCAAATGCGCGAGCTTCCATGCCAAAGCAAAGTGTTTTCTCGTCGGGTCTGCTCATACTCTGAAGGGAGGCGAAGACACCATTTAAGAAATCCAGCTGGTTGCAAATCATACATTTAATCTCTCAGCTGGAATGATTTAATGGATCAGTATCGAGTAACAGCCCTGGAAAAGTAGCCTCCTAAAAAAACAGAGATAAATCCTGATTGAATAATAGTAAATGAAAACCGTGGATTACAGCGACTGCAAGGCAGTATTTTCTTTGCAGTTCTCGAAAGGTGCCCCCTCAGAGGGGCCAATGGAGCCGACAAAGCCCCGCGTGCCGGTTTGGTGTTGGCGGGGCAGGTCCCGGCAGCTGCCGTGCCCCCGCTTAACCCGCCTGGGTGCGGGTTCCCCGCTCGCTGCTCACGCCCTGGGCACCTTCCGAAGCAGCTCGTGTGCTGCGCCAGCAGCAGGGACAAGCTCCAGCTCCGGCGCTCCGTGGCCGATGTGCCCGGGTCTGAGGCGGGGACATCGGCGGGGGCTCCTCCCGACGGCATCGCCACCCCGAGCCCGCCGGCCTTGCCGTAACCCGCCCGTCTGCCTCGGGCCGGCCCGGGAGTTTTCTTTTTCCATCAGAGAAGATGTAGGAGTGAGGGAAGGAACTGTTAACACCGGGAAAAGTGGATTTTCTCCTCTAAATGTGAAAAGAGGAGGACAAACCCATTGCCCCTCTCTGTCGTTTTGAGTGGTGTGAGAGACAGAAGGAGAGGGATCTGCGCCCTGAAGCGGTGCCGGGGCAGCAGGGAGAGACGCAGGGCACAGGGGCCCGCCCGCCGCCCCGCTCTGCCGCAGCCGCTGCCGGTGGGAACACGAGAGCCGGGGACGCGGCGGGGCCCCCTCCGGCCACCGGGGCTCCGGGGGCTTTTTTAACCCTCCTGTTGCAGCAGCTTTAAGAGTAGTTCGGGCAAAGCCGTGATTGGAGGCAGGATAGCGCCCAGGACCGCCAAAGCACTTGACTCTCCTCCCTTGGCCGAGGAGGTCATTACCGCGCCTAATTAAAGGCAGTTCCTCGGCAGGCGGCTGCTTCCCTTGCAGCGGTGCTGGGAGCTGAACGGGAGGGTTCTCACCAGCCCCTCCGTGTCTCCGCTCGGCCCTTGGGGTGGGGGGCTGCCAAGGGGGACCACGGCTTCTGACCCCAAAAGCCCCCGGGAGACCATCCCGGCCCTCGCTCTGCCCTGCCAGCTGGTGAGGGAAGGACAGGACCGAGGCGTCAGCACACGCGTGGCCGCTGCCCGCACGCCCGTGGGGGCTGCCCGAGCTGCCCTTCTCGGTCCTGCGGCGGCGAGGGGCCGGGGGGCTCTTTATTATTGGTATTGTTACTATTAATGTTATTCTCCAAAATCGTTTTGTTATTTCTTCGCAGCTGGGAGGAGCAAGAGTTTTAGGGTGAGAGGTGGCTTTGCTGTCTCGCTTCCCGGCGTTTGGCGTTACCGAGGGTGAGGCACCGTCGGTGAGCGTCCCTGCAGGGGGAGGGTGCGGGCTCACACCTTTGCTTTAGGTTATTTTACTGCGGACAGAGATGAGAGCGGGGGACGGCAGTGCGGCAGGGGCGGCCCGTAGCCCGCCCGGCCGGGCCGAGCAGCATCGCCCTTATAAGGAATGTAATTCAAGGGCCAGTGTCGTCAGCGCGGCATTAGCACATTTTTGTCATTAAATGTACTCCAGTAGTAGTAGTTGTTTATATTTACAGGACATTCTTGAACGCAAACCGCATGCTCAAATCTTCCCGAGATGAATGTGGAGCCGGTGAAAGTCAGTACTTTCCGAGGACAGTTTTAGTGGCAAGGGCAGCTCAGGTCAAAGCCAGCTTAGTTTGGTGTCACCTATTTTTAGATATGGGAAATCTAAAAGAAGTTTAAAAAATGTGACATAAAAAACCCCCTCAGTGTTGCGAATCTCAATCGATTTTTTTTTTGTTCGCATAATTGTGAACAGTCTCAACATCTTTCTAAAAATCTTACTGTGTGTATGCACCGTATATTAATCTAATTCTAAATTTAAAACCACTACTTCATTTCAAAAGACCTCTCCAAAACTTTTCAACCATTTCAACGTCTCACAAGGGTTTTTTACGTAGAAAGATTGTTAAAATTCTAGTTTATTTTTCTGCAGGTGATATGGACTTTGACAAATGGATATTTTATATTTCCTATTAATACTTTTTATATTGTCTTCAATTTATTAACATAGCTACTGCCATTCAGCTCATTTCTGTAAGAAAAGTTAAATAAAATAGCTGATCTGAAAAGTGGTCATTTGCACTAACCAGAGAACAGTTGATACTAAATCTGAAGGACTCAAGGTGCTGTTTAACATGTTACTTTCAATCTATACAGTCTTCATGACTACTTTTTCTATTAAGTGATTCACGTCCAACAAATATGTAAGCAGATATGTGTACAATTTCTATTTAGGTACAATATGCTTTAAAACACAGATTCACGGGTGTTTAGTGTTATTACCAACAGTATAGTTACAGAAATTCAAATAATAAATTCTTTCTAAGATATTTGAAAAGGATTTGTGTCTTTTCCTTGATTTGTTTTTCAGCCAAGGGCTAAAGCCTGGCCCTGTTCTTTTTGAAGACAGTGGCAAAGTTCCCACCTACACCCCAAGGAGCTGTGAAGTCAGTCAGAGTTTTTCCATGGACTTTGGATCAAGCCCACAGCATGAGTCAATTTAAGAAGTGATTAATTCTCTCTCATAGAAATGCACATTGCCTTTGCTTAGATAACTGTATCTCGAGGATTTTTCCACCCCCATATTCTAGGGTCCTAAATGAAGAAATTATTTGGTAAAAATTACTTTGAAATGGGTCCAGCTCTCTCTGCCCCCCCCCCCCATCCCCCCACCCCCCTCTGCCAGGTACTCTCCTCCCGTTCGGGATTGCTCTAGGTGGCACCACTCTTACACAAACCCATTATTTTTGTCACTGTTTGCCCTCTGACCTGTCTTCCTCTTAATCCTCCAGCAAATGTATAAGGAGATGCACTGGAGCCCCAACAGCAGCACCAGACACGACGGTATGAAAGACCCACACTTCCCATTCTTAATTTCTGGCACTAACTCCCCTACTTTCTTCACTCTGCAATCTTCCCGACCTCCCTTCAATGAATATGCCCTAGGATAAGTGGTTTTGTGTGAGTAGGAATGGCTTTAATGCCCTCTGCAAGTTACAGAAAACTCATCCACCCCTTGCCACTCACCACCGACTAAAAGGCAACAGTCAGGGTCTCTTTGGACGCAGTCTCTTTGGAAGACCAGGCTGTTTGGGTAGATTCTGGCAATGAAAACAGCTGACTCTGATGAAGTCATCTACTACCAGGTTCTCCAAGGACAACAACGCATCCAGCACCGGGCAGGGCCAGGCACTACTGGAGGATGAGGGGCCCTCCTGCAGCCTGGCTGCCCCCAGGTGTCCCCCAGCAGCTGGTGTGTGTTCCTATCTGCCATACCTATCTCTGTCTGCTCAGCCAGCTTCAGCAGGGGGCGAAAGGTGAGCCCCTTGTTGCATTTTCATCTTGCTGTCAGTCTGTGCTCCATATAGTTTGGCTGGACCCCAGAGCCCGCCTGAGACTCCTCAGACCACATCTGGGTTTGATCACATCAGTTTGGAGCATCTGCTTATGTCTATCTCTGGCATGATAAAGGAATCTCCCAGGCCTGTTTGTTGTGTCATGCAGAAATGAAATGGTGTCAGCGACCCAACAACCAGAGCAGAGCCCAGGGAGGTGAGGGACCAACAGGGAGGAGCAAGTGGGTTGTTGGGTTTTATCCACCAACACCAGCTCATGGACCCACTTCCACCAGCACTCGTTGACACTTCATCTGCAAAATTTGCTTGTGTTTATATATCTCCACAAGAGACTACTTATTGTCATAATTAGTGTTTCCTCATTTCTTGCAAGTCCCTGCTGTCCAAGAAGTGAATAAAGCTGGGTAGGTGGTTCATACATTTGTGTGTATTTCCCAAATACTGACTTGGAAACCCATGTTTGTCCCAGTGCTTCCTGCTCAGGTGAAAATCAGTGGCACCTCCAGCTGGTGCAGCAGTACTGGCTGGGGAAGACCAGAGAGGAGGCAGTGAGGACAGAAGCCAGATAGAGCTTATAGAACTTGGCATTTATTTATGGCATAACAGCAATTAATCTCACCTTTTAACTTTGGGGCAACTGTATCTAGTCTCTGGTTTACATTCAACCAGAAACAAAATCACTGCCTACAAGCAGGTCTGTTACACTGATATTTCATAGATCTTCTTCTGTCATTTACAAACAGAAGTAAGTTTTATTCAGTTGAAATAGGTGGTGGAAGGCAGTGCTGCATTTCGTCTATGGTTGTGTTGAAATGGAGAATTTTCAAATGCAGTGGGTTCATTTTTTTTAAACTAGATGTGGAGACCTAATTGACAATGCTTAAAAAAAGGGAGGGGGGACAAAATATTTATGATAACCCACACTCAACTCTTCAAAACAGACAAGAGGGCTAATCTGACTGTCCATTACAGAGTGAAGGTCAGCAAGAGGAGCACCAAGTGTGACCTGTGTGCTTCAGGATACTGGTACGGCTACAAGCACCTGTAAGCACAAGCAGCATTTTACAGCTGAGCAATCTGGGACAGGGAACTGGCTAACAAGCCTGGAATTCCAAACTCCTGATAGCCCAGCATTATCTCAAACACCTTTTAAGACTCATTTGTGGGTGAAAACTCTCAACCAAAAGAGCCTTAAATTCCCTGAGCAAGGCAGGCAGAAATGTCACTGACACATTTTCCCACGTGCTGCATCAAGCCTTGCCCCCTCTGCCCATCGAGTTTAGGTTTGTCCATTGGGGCTGGCATTGCTGTGACCTCTGAGGAATGCTGCTATTAATTACACAGCTTTGTTCTCTCACACTACAAAGCCAAACCTAGTATTCTATTTTCACTACCATCAGCATTCTCTATCACAATACAGTAATAGTGCAGGTTTTGTGATCTGATAGGACCTAACACTGCGTACAGTTAGCATTTCATCAGGGCCTGTTCTCCCAGAATTCCCAAACGTGTAGCCGAAGGAATGATAATTTGGGCAGAGTTTCACTGGCAAAATGCTGTCAGTAAGTCATCGTTTCTGAAAAAAATCTTGCAGTTGATGTACATGGTCTCTAACAGGTGCTCATTTCCTTTTACGTATTGATAGAATTATTCCTTCTGGAAATAAATATGGACTTGGGCAAAAATTGTTTTGCCACTCTTGTTTTATTGCATGGAATTCACAGATTGAAGTCCCCTGTTGTAAGCTTATACTTTATTTTTCAGTGTCATGAGTGATGGAACTGTCCACCTCCAAAATTAAACAGGAGGCACCCATAAACGTAAGGTATAATGAGCACTAGAAGAAATAGTGTACAGTGCTTGGATTGTGAGTCTTGTTGGCACAGCCTTGAAAACTGTCTAGGTATCTGTTCTAAGCATATGGGATATTTTACACTTCTCTGTCTTTACTAGGGAAAGGACACACATCCTGATTTGACCCTGCTAAAGAATAAATCTCCTTAAATATGTCTTACATTTTATGTAATATTTTACAAATTCATACCCACTTCTTTACACTTGGAATTGTCCTGAATTTAACATAACATGTCAGTGGAAAGGGATCACATGAGAACTATTGCAACTCTTTTTTATGAGATAAACACCTAAATCAGTTACCACAGCTTGGACTGGTACAGCAATGAATGACACACTGACATTCACTAGCTTGCCTTATTTTTACTATCTAATAACTACTTTTCATAGACATCTTTATGGTGTTTTTTTTTCCTCAGATAAATTTCATATAGTTAATTTCTACTCATATTTTTCTTCATGCATTTCTTTGCTTCATTCTCAATTCAGCAACATTTCCTGTTGCTGAAATTGAAATTTCCTGAAATTACATTTCAGTGTAATTTCCAAGTGTCAGTGATATGCATTGTATTCCCTCTGATTGTTAATGCAGACATCAAAGATAATGTCAAATTGTGCTCTCACTAAATACTCCTTTCTTTATTTGATACACTACCATTAACCCTGATGGGGTTTTTTTAGAGCCATTCAGGCACCTTTCCAACTTCATGCATTCTCTCAAGAATTCAAAATTTATTTCCAGGTAAGATTTTACTATAAAACGGTCTAATAAAATGCACATATAGTTACTGTATCTCTTTCAACATCCAGTTTTGTGATCAGATAGGAAAATGAATGATTAGTTTTCCATGACAGGATTCTTTCTTGACAACCCTGTTGCAATCAATTTGCATGTGTAAAAGAGGTCCAATTCTTCCCTGAAGTCATGAATTTATTGCACATGTGGTATAAAACAAGGACTAACTTTAAGCCCCAGGTGTGAGGCGGATCCAGGAAGGATAATAGCAGTGAGGGAAAGTTTTCATGTGGAATAATTAATCTAATGCACTCCCAAACAATTGATTTTTTTCTTCTTCTTCTTCCTGGAACAGTTTGAGCTCAAGGAAGGAGCAGCCTGTTGGCTGAATGAATTGTCTTGCCATGGGCCACTCCTTGTCATTGTTTTTCCTAGAGGATTTCAGCATTTTCCCCTCATGTGACTAAAGTGATATTGGGGAGAAGACCCTTGGAGCTTCCAGGACAAGATTTGGGTTGGATGCACGTCCATGGCAGGTTGCATACAGTCAGCAAGGCAACCTCAGAGTGGAAAACTCCCATTGTGGTCAAAACTAAGAGGAATTCATAATAAAAATAGTTTGCTATCTGAAAATACAGAACCATTTAATAAAGGAAGGCCAACTTCCTGGGGAAAGAAGGGGAACAAATTCTTGATGAGACCTGTATTAAAATTTTTTTTTTTTGGTGAATATCTCATCCTGTTCCTCCCAACGTCAGAGGAACATTACCTCTCTTAATACTGATTTCAGAATTATATGAATCTAAACATCCCATTTATAGTAGGCCGGGAGAAGCTTCCTGGAGTAACCAGAAATCACAGGTTAGAAAGAAGGAAAAAGTGCTGATGATGAGCAGGGTACACACAGAAAATTCAGATGGACTTCTGGGACTATGAAATCTAGGCATGGAAAGCAAAGTAAACCAAACCTTTACTTTTGTTTGGCCTGCGTGTCAGAGGAGACATCAATTCCGCACTAATCAACCTCATTAAAAAAAAAAAAAAAAAAAAAAAAAAAAAAAAAAAAAAAAAAAAAAAAAGCCTTTACTAGTACCAGAAACTAATCTGTTCTCCTCTAGCACCTTCACGTTATATCACTTGTCAAAAAACCCCATGTAGTTCCTTCAGCTGCCATAAAATATAGCAGTCCTCTTGCCACAGTTACAGGTCAGACTGGTCAATAGGCCCTCTTCTATTTGGCTCTTGTGCAGCTTGGTCTGACTCTCACACCACACTAGGGGGCCTGTGTCACCCAGTGCTGGATTTTGGCCCCCTTCTCCACTCTAAAGCACACTAAAGGGCCATCGCTCTCCAGTTTCAGCCCTGGAACCTGCAGCTGTGGAGCTGTTCCCCAGAGCATTTCCTTACAGCAGGGTTCCTGCCTCCCCCAGGCACCTCAAGCTCAGCCTAGGCTGGGGTCCCTCGTGTCGGGAGCCACTCCACTGTTTCCAGCTGCAGTTTTGGGGAGAGGACCAGTCCCAGGATTCTGGTGCTGACCGTGGCATTGCCTCCTCCAGAAGAGCCCTACAAGCCACGGTGTGCCGCTTCCGCGCCGGTTCCTCGAACAGCCGCTGTCACAGCACCTGGCACGGAACGACACACGCGGGTGTGACCATCATCCATGCAGAACACCAAACGCAAACGCTCCTCCGTCACCTGTCTGTGCGTCACTCACCTGTCCCCGCGGACACACCGAGACGCTCCAGGACGTCACGGTGACCCGGGAGGGGTCGCGGTGACACAGGAAGGGTCGCGGTGACCCAGGAGCGGTCGCGGTGTCCCGAGAGGGGTCGCGGTGCCCTCTCCCACCCCGGGGCCATCCCGGCGCTCCCGCCGCGGGCGCTCCCTGCGGGCGGCGCGGGCCAGGCTGGGGCCGCAGCGCCACCTGCTGGCCAAGGACGGGCACGGCGGCGGCGCGGGCACCGCACGGCCCCGCGCTGCTGCGGGAACAACGGCATGGGGGAGAGAGAGAGAAAGGGAAAGAGGTGCTGCTGCAGGTACCACAGCAGGGAGAGAGAGAAAGGGAAAGAGGTGCTGCTGCAGGTACCACAGCAGGGAGAGAGAGAAAGGGAAAGAGGTGCTGCTGCAGGTACCACAGCAGAGAGAGAGAGAAAGGGAAAGAGGTGCTGCTGCAGGTACCACAGCAGGGAGAGAGGGAAAGAGGTGCTGCTGCGGGTACCAGAGCAGGGAGAGAGGGAAAGAGGTGCTGCTGCAGGTACCACAGCAGGGAGAGAGGGAAAGAGGTGCTGCTGCGGGTACCAGAGCAGGGAGAGAGGGAAAGAGGTGCTGCTGCAGGTACCACAGCAGGGAGAGAGGGAAAGAGGTGCTGCTGCAGGTACCACAGCAGGGAGAGAGGGAAAGAGGTGCTGCTGCGGGTACCAGAGCAGGGAGAGAGGGAAAGAGGTGCTGCTGCAGGTACCACAGCAGGGAGAGAGGGAAAGAGGTGCTGCTGCGGGTACCTCAGCAGGTGTTTGTTTCTGCAGACACTGTGGCGGAAAGAAAGAGAAGTGTTTCTGCAGGCACTGCGGGAGAGAGAAAGAGAGGTATTTCTGCTCTGTTTGCAAGCGCTGTTAGGGGTGCTAATCAGCAAATGAGAGTTTTCCACCCTTAGAGGCCGGGAACTGATTATTAGTGAGATTCTAAGGAATAAAATTGCAAAGAATCCTTTACAATTCTCATTCTCCTGGTGTATTAGTAAACCTCAAATTTTATGATACGATGATGCTTTATGATACTTGAGGATCCATGAAAGCGTAGTGAAGGTGTCTCATTCCAGACCCTTTTTCCCTGTATGACTTAGACACCTCAGATTAATAACTGCAGGAGAGCTAGCCCGTGATGGCCTCAGGCTCACACATTGCACATGCCCGTCACATCTTCAGTGTGTCTCAGTAGCACCAGCGAGAAGAAAAACAACAAAAAAAAAAAGATGAGAAGGCTCCAGTTCTCATTTCACCTCCTCCAATTCTGAGTTTTTCAACTGAATCAGCTCCAGCAGAGTTGGTCATCATTTAAACCAGGGCGAGAGCGAAGGCACGCATTTTCTGGGCCAGAGGTGAGACAGGTAACAGAGGGAGTGGGGAGTCCTGAGGAAAAAGATCTGTTGCTGACACTGCTGCCATGGGGACAGGAGACTGGTCAGACCAAGGCAGCCTCAGGATGGGGAGCGAAGGAGGGATCAGGAACCAATTGCAGGTCAGTGCAGAACACTTGCTGTTTATTCAGGTGAGAGGAGTCAGCAGCTCCAGACCAGCTGCATGGTGACTCTCAGGGCTGTTTTCTAAAGCACTTTTTCCTAGGAACAAGAATAGACACACTATCTATCAGGCTTAGCCATCCAATCCACTGGCTTGGTCTGACACTGACTGATTGCTCGTGCTGCAGAGAGAGGCATGGGAACCCTCTTGTGTCAGTACCTTGCAAATACCTGCCTCATTTCTGTGCCCTGAGCAGGGACTAAACGCTGAGGCAAGGGGTTTGTTCTAACCCATTTCAGTAACTGCTTGTGTAGGCAATGATTCTAACTTCTCCAGGTACTCATGAGGGTCTAAGCACACTCAAACTCAGATCATTCGTCCACACTCTTTCCAGCATCTTTCCCTAGATTCCCAGACAGGACAGCAAATACTTCCTCTGTTGCCCATTGAAGTGCTGGATTCACATCCTATCACCCAGTTTCTATCCAGTGGGTGATGGTTCACATTGCACAGTGTGTTCTTAAAAGCAGAAACAGATGCTGTGCATGTATATTTTATTGAGCCGACCTGTTCTGCAAACCCAGGCAGTGGCTGATAAGGCTGGCACATTCCTTTGTCCATAAATTCTGACGTGCCCTACATTCTGCCGCCATGCTGCTGTACACATCTCAGCCCTTCTGGTTAAAGCTGCTTCTCCTTGAACCTGGCAAATGTGACAACTGTTAAAATATGTTACATTATCTGTAGGAGTCACGTGTTCCTTCTTTCTAAATGAGTTAATGCAGCTACAGTTTAAATTTTTTTAAATAATCCATTACCTGCTTAACTGATTAGGTGTTGACACTGATTTCATTTGAGCATGTTGAGGAGGTCTTGTCAGACCTTGTTAAGCTAGAAATGTTTCTGCCACCACTCATACATGACAGCAGCCTCATTTTCTAACTTAATGGCATTGGCTTTATTAGGAGTGCATTTGCCATCATTCATCTGTCCAATCAGAGCTCTACAGCACTTGGCAGGAGCTGCAGCAGGGAACATTTCTCTTCTGTAATGATATGTAGGTCAGTCATCCAACACAGTATTTAGCCTCCACTGGGACAGGTAGGATGGCATGAAGCCAGCCACAGGAATTTGCTCTTACAGGCAATTTAAACAGAGTTGAGTGCCCTCTAGTCCATCTATCCAGAGGTCTTAGGACCTTAGGTCCACAGTCACAAAGGTCATGAGTGTCTAGCACCACCCTTGTTTCATTAAAGATAGCTACATCAAAATAGAATATCTGTGTTGTTGGGCCATAGGAATTTTCAGGGATTGCTTTCTCTTTAAGAAAACCAACCTTTTTACAGGAAAGCTCACAGAAGTTTTGCATAGCTCTTATGAGATCAGAGTTGAGTCCACCATGGAGAATCTGTTGTCCTTTCTCATCTCTCATGCTCCCATTCCTTGTCCTCACTCCATGCTCTGAGCTCACCCTGGTCCAGGGGAAAGAGTGGTTATGTAGCTGTGCGACGTTACTTAAAAATATGCCAATATAGTCACTCTTAGCATATGGCCCCAAACACCCTCATGTCCAATGACAGAAGGAACATATTTCCTTTTCATGCTCAAAGTTTGACTCAGCATCCTTAACAGAAAAATGAAGGCTGACCAAAAAATATTTAAGCAGTCTCGGACACCTTATTAGTAGAGACACAGAAATGAGATTAAATGTAACCAGTTTACCAGCTCTCAGGTCACCAAATCCTCTCTACATTTACAAAAACCCCAGAGAGTACAGTCCATTGGTCAATACTTGGTCCAGGAGGGTTGAGAACTCAAGCATCTAGTAGCAGAAGAGCTGAACATTCAGAGTTCTTGTAGATTCAGGTAAGACCATGTAAGACAAAGTGTCACAATGTGAAAATTCAGAACTGTTGCAGTCTCAACTGCTGTTGAGGCATGATGCTAGACTGCAAAACCTTGAACTTCCATTGCCACAGAATCAAAAGACAGACCATACTTTCACGTGGAATTAATATCTCCAAGACATGTTTTGTCCTGCATACTGTCAAAGCCTGAACAAGACAAAGGGATAGAGAGTGAAGTAAATATTTTCTATCTCTCAGCACCCAAACTTTTTTCTTCTATCATGTGGCCAGTAGTTTGTCCTTACAGCTGTGAGAATGTCTCTTCAGAGCTGATGCCCTGTATTGCATCATGCATTGATTAGTGAAGCCTTTGACTAGGAAATAGGTAGAGCTCAACGGCAATCCAAATCCAAGCAGAAGGAACCAGATGACAACACTGTGAGTAGCCAGATACTAGAGAGAAGAAGTTCAGAAAGCCCAAGGCACAGGGCAGATAAACCCTACTGCACTATAAGCACTTCTGTTACTTTGACTACTAAAAAATTGTAAGTTTAGATTGTCTGAACTAGACCCTGACAACCCGGCTCAGGGATGCATTTAAGTCCTAGAGCAAAGTCCAAGCTGCCCAGTTTTTAGCACCACCAGGCCCTCAGGGCAACTCCATGCTGTGCACCCTGGAAAGCCCCCTGTCAGGCTCAGTCTGTGCTAGGAGAGCAGAAAAAGGGCAAGAAACAACGGGACAGGCAGGATCTAAAGGCAGGTTGGGGCTCTGCCCTCCCAGCTGAGCATTCTGCCCTTAGTGCAGGATTGTCCTTGCTCTTGCCCTCCTCCCTGGCCTTGTGACTGAATTCCCAGCTATGCAATAAGCCAACCTTAGCGAAAGGGAACAATATGGCACTTACAGAAGTGTCTGATAGACTGGAGGAAGCTTCTGGGGTGTAGAGTCACAACACTTCAATGCAGTGATGTCTTATATTCTAATATTTTAATTCTCAGGTGACTGAAAGCATCTGATGTTGTGAAGCAGAAAGAGTTTTCAGGTATTCTGCTGCCATGCATCTAGCATGTTTTGTCTCTTCACATTTTCCCTCACAACACACCAGGATTTTGGATTGCCTTCCAGAGACTCCATCTATTAACTGTGCATTTGGTTTGTCTGACTCATTTAGATGCACTGGGTTTTCTTCCTGGAGCTAAAAGGGCTAGTAGTTAAGTGTTGCTGTACCTAAATTAGGTGATTTGAACCTGTTTGTATGTTAAAAAATAATGTATTAATTTACCTTCATTAGGATCAATTACTGCCTTGCTGCCTTCTGGGAGAATAATGCTCAACCTCTCTGAGCAAAGATGTTTTATACTGTTTATGGTTTCCAGCTCCATATATGAATTCTAAATCATGGTCCAATTTTGTTCTGATTTCAGATTTGGTCTACTGCTGTCTTCAATGCCATTGCATGGTGGAATTTTCATAGGAAGTCTATGAAAACTTACTTTAGGTGAGGGGCTAAAGGTCTGGAAACTCACCCTCTCAGAGATATGTTTGTAAACCCCACATGATGAAAAGTCTTTCAGAAATATGAACCCCTTACAAAGAAGACGAAAGTTTCCCAGCCAATGTTTTTCTCATTTTCGGGTGGCTATGACCAACAAACAGTAAGGTGGCAGGAGACCCGTGTGACTAAACCCTCAGCAGACCCTGTTCACATCCCAGCTCTGTCTCTTACTCACATACCTCTTGGCCAGCCCAAAGGAAGTAACTGGATGTGTCTGAGAGGTGCTGATCTGCACAACAGCTTTTTTGTCTGGGAGTTCATGGTGGCTGCCAGACAGCCAGAAATCCAGTAGATTCCTGGTGGAACCCAGGTAAGGCAGAGGGCTGTCACTAAAAACAATAGTCCTAACCAAAATGACAGACCTGGCAGGTCTGTATTCCTTGACTGACTGTGTCCATCTTACCGTATACATAATTCATACAATAGCATCAGATACATAATTGTGAGATAGGAACAGTAATTATTTCTTTTTCTCTGATCCCCTTAGGTTGTATACCTTCTCTCCCAGAGGACAACTGTATGCTACACTGACTATGCACAGCCCTGATCCCATTTGGGACCTCTAGATGGTACTGTAATATAATAATATAATAAATTGACAGATGGGTACTTCTAAAAAAAAATAGCCACTTTGCAAGGAAAATGCCAAAAAAGGAATAAATGGGTTAGCCAAGTTCTAGCTCCCATAGCTGGACTGTATAAAATATATGTAATGCACAAGAGTAGCTAAGAGGAGAACTTTTTTTCATCAGACGTACCTGACGGAAAACCTAAACTGTTGCTAACTCTTTCATGTTTTACAAATCCACTTTCCGTATCCATCCTTAAATACCTTCCAGGTTAAAAAAAGCCAAGAATAGAAAGTGACCTCTTGTTAAAGAAGTCAATGCATCCTCAGTGGATGACACAAAAGTCAGTTTTCTCTGCTTTGCAATGGGCTTTCTCTGGCAGTCCCTTTGAACACAGGTAACTGTCAGCAGGAGGCTATCACACCCTGCTCCAGAATTTCTGAAGAAAGAATTTCAGAGATGCAAAATCCCTGGAAAGGGAACACCCCTGTCAAGGGAAGACTTTGAAGTGACACTAAACATATATTTATAATTACAGATGAGGCGATACAGTGTGCACGAGGAATAAAGACACGCAGCGTGTCCTAGGGGCATGGCAGGAGAGGTGACATGCATCATGAAGCCTTGTTAAACTGCTCACTGGGGCTGAGGAAACCTGAGGCTGGTGTCTCCTATCACTTTTCATGTCACAATGCAATCCTTTTGTTTGCAGGAGTGTGCACACCTCACATGCACTATTGATATCGCTTAAACACGACAGAACTCTTAGGCCTACCTCAAGAAGGGAACACAGTCTTGTTCACAGACCCAGCACAGATGCCAGAAAGGATGCAGGGCATATTTTTAGGTAGCTCAGCTAAGTGTGCTCCCTGTGAGAGGCCTGAACTCAGGCAAACAAGCCTCAGGAGGATCGCTTGGAAAGAGTTAGAGACTTGCTGCCATTTGCCTGGAAGGCTTGGAGAGAAAAGCAAAGCCAAAAACAGCCAGAACGTGTACATTTCTATTTAGAGATCTGGTTGTCTCCATCTCTTTGTGTGTGTGCATATATGCATGCAAGAATGATTATGATCTCGCAATGAAAGCAGTTTATTAAAGCAGTCAGTTGTTTTCATGGTAGGAAAACATACGTGTGTGCATACAGACCCACATCTCTCCTCACAAATGTGTATTTGTGCATTTTCCACGCATAGAAGTCTGCAGCACTGACTCCCCTATTCAGGAAGATGCATGGCTGTTATCTTTTATTCCATAAAATGCCCAAGTGAGTGTCCCTAGAGAGTCAGAACCCCAGATATCTGTTGGAGAACAGTGATTTACCTCTACTACAAGTACTAGTCACTTGGTTCCAAACCTATTGGATCAATAGCTTCCTATCTGTATTCTCAAAGATGGTTTGAAGACACCTGTATGTGTACAGATGTCCAGATGAAAACTTCCTGCCATCTCACCAGGTAACTGTAAGAAAAAAAATGAGTTACAGCTTTTAGCCAAACAGAGCTAAAGGCATGATGAGTAAACAGTCCTGTAGATTGCATTAAAATCACAGCATTTGCCACTCTGTCTGTTGCACCTTCAGTGATTTTCCTTTCCTAGGAATGAAGGAGACTACAAACAGCAAGGTTTGTCTTCAGCAAGTGACATCTAGGATTACTTAAACCATGCTTTCCCAGAGTGCTTTGTCCTGAAGGAGAGCACACATGATGCTGAAAACGATGCATTTCCTGTGCAAATCTGATTAGAGCATCGCTTCATGGATGAAGTGTCCATCTGAACTACATATCAACAACTGCTGAACAAAGGCAAGAATCCCTGACATGCTGCTCCTTCTTGTTTCTGTTTCATGTGTTCCCCTTTCCCCATGGAGTCTAATTGACACTGCTCTTTGCATTTTGCCTGCCAGTTTTGATCAAGCCCATATAAAGAAGGATGCATGTTTAAACTATCACAGCAGGAGTAATTCGAATCAAATACAGGTTTGCATGAAAGCTTTGGTGTATTATTTGATGGTAAATTTATTTTAAATCTTCAAGACTGCCATTATGAGGTGGGATGCCATATACTGGTTGAAATAGTAATTGAATCTGAATACAAATAGTCCTTTATATAACAATGTTTTTCTCTCTCCTCTGTGCATATGGAATATGTTTGTTTTTGGGGCTCACTCAGGCTACAAGATTTTCTAGTCGATTCCTTGCAGTCAGATGTGACTATCTTCCAACAAATTAAGGCCAAACCATGGTTTTCTTCCTTACTTTCCTTGTCTTACACAACAGCCACCCTGAGTATCTTTACACAGCTTTCCAAGTGGTATTTTGACAGGACTTACAGAAAACTATCCCGTCTACACAGGTTATTCTCAGGAGCAGCTTGGGTTGATGAGCAACTTATGTGAAACTTAAACCCCTCTCTCTTGAAAGTAATAGCTTGTGTTCTTCCCTAAAGAATGCTTAAACATGGTCTAATTTGCAGCACAACTTGTCCTGCAGACTTGATAGGGGTTGGTCTGGTCATCTCCAAGGCCTTTTGAAAATGTTAAGTGGTAGACACTGGACAAAGATTGTTGGTGTGTTCCTCAAAGTGACCTCTCTTGTACATGTCTAGAAGGCAGAAAGAATTTAAAGGCATCCGTGTCCACAGAGCAACTATATAGGTAGGAAGTGAGGTTTTGGGAGCAATATGAGCTCTGAGACATTTGTGGCAAGCACAGCTGGTGCATAGAGCACACACAGTCCCTGGAGCTATGCAGACCTCTTGGAGGCCCAGGGCAATGATGTCATCCTCAATGTTTTCTCACACTGGCCTCTTTCACAGCACAACAAAGCAAACTACCAGGAGGTGAGTCCACACTGCTCTGCTCCCCTGTCATGTCAGCACCAGAGCCTTCTGCAGGAATCTGGAGAGGTTCCTTCATATTCTTCCCCAAAGGATATCCACACATATTATTTACAGACAATTTTTCATCTGGGGTGTTTTACTCCATCTGGGAGAGCTAGAGGACAGAAGGAGATTGCAATCCAGATTTGCTATCAACTAGAAAAGAGTTGTAGAACAGACAGAACTTTGAAGCTTCTCCCTTTGGAGGAAGAGCATAGACAAATGTTCCTAAAGAGTTTTCCCAAACAGTTTCTCTCATGTAAGTGTTCATATGAAAATGTGACTTTTGTAAGGAGTTCACCACACATGATGAATGTTCCATCTTTTTTTGAGAATGTTTCTCTCTTATTTATGTAGTCTAAGTGCTGCATGAGCCTTAGTGAGGGAAAACATCACCCCATTAGCAAAAGACATAACATGATTTTGTAACATGCCTATTTATAAACTCTCTGCTAAGATATCATGGTGGCAGTTTTGTTGCGCATTAGTTTTAAGTAACTTTGTCATAGAACTAGACTGAATCAGTCAGGTCAGCTACAAATATTAAATATATCATTCCTTCTTAGAAGATTTACAAGTACTTAAAGACTACAGGCTGTAGGCAAGAGAGTGAAACAGTCATAGTGGGTGCAATCTACCAGAAATTAGCATTTTTTAACTTCCTCATTGATTAGTGAAGCTTGAACCATTTCCAGCAAGCCTAGCATTTGTAGCAATTGTTTAGTGAAACATGAGCTGATTTTAAAGCCCTTTTTCTACATCATCATATTATATATACTTTCTTACTATGTAATCACATTTTGTAGTGCTTATTTTAACAAATTGAAAGCTTATTACAAATATTATTCTTTCTAACATACTGGTATTTATTCATTAAAAAACCAACCTCTAATCCCGCTTTGAAAAAAAGCACAGCTAACTTCTATTAATGTAAGTTTCATGTTTTGACCAACTATAACAAAACTGCCTTCAAATCATATACATGAAGATTTGCTCTGCTGTCATTCACTGCAGTCCTAAAATGTCTGACATAGCTGATGTCTGACTGAAACCAAACATCTAGTTCTCTTAATTGGGATGATACAGATATGATGTGACATTATCGTGTTACTTTGATGGTACCTTACAAACATTTGTTTTGATCTTCTCCTGTGGCTTTCTTGCTCAAAGGAGGCAAGAAAACATCTATCCATATGCTATATCCATAGCACCATATCTTCAGCTGCTGGATATTGGAAGCCCCTTATATTACTGGTCTAACAGTGGTCTTCTTCCATCTTCTCTGTCACTGTTTCCACCTACCTTCCTGCATCAACATCAGTGTTTTGTATCTCCCAGAATGTCTCATGCTTTGCTGAAATTGACCCTGTAAAAAGCAATAAAATATTTTTATGACGAGTGAAGCTGCACACAAAGGAAAAAAAAAAAGGAAGAGGAGAGGCATAGAACTAGCAAGTAATTAAGTGATCCCAAGAAAATCACAGAACTGACTTCTTGTAATCTTTTCTCTGAAAGTCAATAAGCTATATCTAGCAATAGCTACTGGGAATCTGGCCCTGTATACATATATGAAATGCTTTCCCTGCATAATCCCTGAATCACATTTCCTCGTGAGCTTCCTGCTTCATTTTGGCTAATATCGAAATCGTATCTCCTTTATTTTTTCTGAAATCCTTACTCTTCTTTGTCGGATGTCTGTGCATCTCGTTACTGGCTGTATTTCTCTAATATGAAAATGCTGCATTCCCATAAGTAAAACTAGGGGAGTGATTTATGCATTTTTCTGCATGAAAAGGCCCCTTGTGTGCTTCACATGTAATGACAGAACAAAGCAGATCTCTACGAACATTTGTTTTCCTTTTAGCAGTTATTGCCATAAAAAGAGGTCAGAATGAAATGAAACAACTTAATGTTTTGTCCCCTGTCCAGCTCTGGTGCCTGATCTGGTTTCAGCTGTTGTAATTACAGCTCTCTTTCTGAATACATGAGAATGGACTCTGGCCTCTAAAGGATTACAGCTCGTTCAGTGGTTCCCACAACTTTGGACCAACTGGTCACAGTCCGTCACGCCAGCCATGTGTGTACTTCACTCCTTAATACTTTCTGCAGCCCCAGGTGCAGAGCACTCACGAAGGCCTCGAGGACCACCCAGCTTTTCTGCACTGCAGCAGTGGAGCCACTGAAATAAGTAACTTGACAATCACACCCTATAACTAATAGATCTCTTTGGCCAGGAGTTCCAGCACAGCTGGGCTAAGTCGGATGTGCTCATCTTTAGGCATTTCAGGAGCAGTCTGAGGGGAGCCATGGTTGGCTTCACTGTCTGGTTTTGTTCCTAGGTGTAAAACAAAGCCAAAAAGCAGATCGTTTTCTAAATAATATTATACAATTTCCAAAAATTAAAATGGCAATTCAGAATCCATTAGGTAAGTGCTGGCACTGTGGACTTGAACATTTAGTCTGCAAGGAACATGGTGACTAGTAAAATTTCTACTTGAAACTCTCTCTTTGGATACAGGGTAAACATCATAGGAAGCATCTCTCTGCCATATCAGTGTGCTCCCAGACCACTTGAAGGATACAGAGGTGGGAGCCTGATATCAGTCATGCTTTCTGCTTTTTGAAGTCCTCATCATTCAGGTAGAATTGACAGGCACAGAGGTGCTAGATGGTGCAGCATTTTGAGCAGGAGACAATTTGTCCAGTGCTGAAAGACTGCTGACTTATATCACACAACACTGCAATGCTTCAGTTAGCTGCACTTCATCCCACCACAGCCAAGTGTGTCCAGTTAAATCCCATGACAGGAGCTCAAATGAGTACTTCAGAGTGTAGGAATTCCAGCAGGTACATGTTGCCCTTCTCCCTTGTTTATCTACCCAGCTCCGGATGAGGGAATTTTTGAGTTCAGTGTTGCATCCAGATCATAATTTTTAAAATCTACCAGTGGACCTATCATCCATGAGGACATACTATCCTTCCAGACTTTCTTTATGCTTTTGACCTATATCATATTCTGCATCAGTAAGTTCCTCAGTTCAGTTTTGTCTTTTCTGAAGAAAAGGGCTTCATTCACTCAGTCTTATATTTGACAATCGTTTTCACTGGGGGGGAGGGGTCTCTGTGCCTTTGTGATGTCAGAAATAATGATTATATCCACACTTTTCACCTTCTTTATGCCCTCCATCCTTTCCGAGTCCTCAGTGCAACCTAAGGGTCTTTTCAATTTCTCATTGAACAGAAATAATTTCCTACTTCTCATCAAACTTTTTACTCTCTCTACATCTTTTTTTTTTTTTTATAAACTACATCAGGTTTCTTAGTATGAAATGCCAGAAATGCATGAGATATTTGAAGTAAATTCAAACACAGACATAATTATATTTTCTGTCTTCTTCTCTTGGTATTATTTCCCTGATAACTCAGTTCCTCATTGTGGTATTATCAGATGTAAGAATGTCTCTTGCTTTTGCTGATGTTGATAGTGAAAATTCTGATCTGATTTCCATGAGGACGGGTTGGATGTCTAGCCCAGAGCTCCCCCAGCAGCCCTGCACTAATCTCCTGAGTTATCAGGCCACCTATCAGCACTCTGTTGTTCAGCCTTTTGTTCATGTGAGGAGTAGGTCTGCATGGATTCCATGACAGATCAATGACTCTAGGCTTCTCTTGAGAGAAAGGGAAGAATTTATCATTGCTAATGGTTCGTTTTGTGTATCGATCTTCTGACCCCCTCCTGACATGTGGCTCTGCTTAGGAGGAACTCAGAAATATCTCCCATAAAAACCACTTTATTTTTGGATAGAACTCAGTATGTTGCACATAACAGTTTTAAGTCCTTCTAGTCAGGTGGGATTATTATTTTTGGCTATGCCTGGGCTATTTTATGATCAACTAAAAAACTGCCGGTTGATGTTAGTGTAATTCTTACTGACAATTCTATAGGCAAGGGAGTAAGGTCAGAACACTCGCCCTGTCTTCCACAGCCAGGTGTCATTGCCCACTCCAGCACTCTTGAAATTTGTAATAACTGAACTCCAAAGCCTGATACTCACACGATGGCATGAGAATCGCAGGGTTCATTTTTAAATTTTCTTTTTATCGTCACACTAGAAATGATAAAGAACATCTTCCCTCAAACAGATTCTTAACATCTCAGAAAAAGGGATTAAAATGAACAGCTTTCCTCTCAGTAGGTTTAGCCTCCAAAGCAGGTGTGTGTTGAGATTTTGGGATCTGCAGAGAGGTGATACTGGGAATGGCAAGCTAGCTCTGCTACAGTCAGTGACACAGTTCCTAGTAGCTTCATTATGAATATGGTTTTACCCAAGGGCTTTACCAGCTAAGCAACTGTTACTCTATTTATGTACACTTAGAGGATGCATGATGTCAAGTGCCAAGCTTTTCAGATAATTTCTGCTTAGCATCTGCACAGACATGCATAGAGAATGTCACAGTTGAGGCACAATGTTTGATTGTTGCCTTTGGGTTAGCTGTTCTGTTTACAAAGACAGAAGGTATGATGAATAGGTTTCTTCTAGTTCCTAACTTTATTCCCCAGAGAAGTAGATTTCAAGGGGATTGGTTTGAAGAGCAAATGCCTACGTCTTCACAGGATCAGCACCTAAATTCCTGTGATTCTTCTAACAGAGCAATTACTTTTCACATTTGATTTTAACATTAGTTCCCCATTCAATTAACATCGCCACTATTTTCTCTTGACAATTTCATGGCAGGCCTATAGGGATCCCATTAAAATGTCATTATATTGCTGCTGTGTTGTAAGACTTCAGTAGGAAAACAATTTCAGTGCAAGTCTACAGAGATCTTGTTATGAAGCTGTTAGAATGTGAAATGCAAATAGCATCAATTATTTCAGTGTGAGCCTGTGGAGTCCCAATCCTGATGTCATCATGACATGAAGTTGAAAAGAAAAACTCTTCTAATCTTCATGTATGAAGACACCGGGATGATGTGAGAATTAAGGGAGAAAAAGAAAGACAGAAAGGGACAAGATGCTTTTAATGCATTGCTACTATAATGTGAGACAAAAAGACAATTCTTAGGTCAGGTATTCTGAGACTTATATATCCATATATACAGTCCTCTACTCCTATATGCAGAGGCTTTACACAACTACAGTATAGTGACAGGGAGTACTTTCAGATCCCTTCAAGGAAAGGATCCATTCCTGCTGCACGTGTTTCGAGCAGAATGTAGTTTCCCACAGCTTCCCCATGACACACATAAGTACTCCTTAAATCCATGGTAAGTCTTATCACGCCTGTACACTTCATCTGTGTAATTCTCTAGAAATAATTAGAAGAGAAGGATCACCAAGCCCTGAGGGTGGACCCCCACTGTGCGCTACGGGCGGCTCCAAAGCTGCCCTGATACCGGGTGCATCAGTCACGCAGACAACAAACCCGTGAAAGGAAGCTCAGATGCAGCTCAAATGTGCCCAGTGGAGCTCGTCTGACATTGGTCCCCCCAGCACATGTACAGAGGGGGGCTTGGCTCCCTGCACGCTGCCTGCGTGGAAGTTGCCTGGATGGTCACTTGGCTGCCCTAAACCCTGCGGTTTCCTGGTGCGGCAGAGAAAGCCACAGGGCCTCCCTGAGCAAGGCTGGGGGATGGCTGAGCATACAGGGCTGGGTCATTGCAGTCTGGGTGAGTGAAGACAGCAGGATCAGCCCCAAAGACAAGAGTTTGGTGCGGTTGTTTAAAGAGGGGGTACAGTCACTGTGGGAACAGATAGAATGGCACAGGAAATGATATGAGTAAGTGTGAGATGTGACTGAGTACAGTATCTAAAATGCATCTTTCCATGCTGTGCCAAGCACAGATTTTTTGGTTTGTAGAGCCTGCATCCCCATATTTTTGTGCAGATATACTCCCCTCCATTTGCCAAAGGTCTACACAAAGTAAAACTAAAGTAAAGGTCTTGTAGTAAACTCTGAAAAAGTGATCCAGGCTTTCAGTCAAGGTCTTTGGACTTTGGTCCAAACTTATCTGGTCAATGATAGGCTACAAAAAATGCTCATTTTGCTGATATGGGCCAAGGATGTTGATGATTGCAATCTACTTTTCTGCCACAAAAATTATGAGTCTGAAATGACAGCCCCTATTTTAAATTAATGATTGTTTTTCCAGAAAATTTTTGTTATTGTCATTGTCACCCCTGATAGACCCAGAACCATCAAAGGCTTCAGCACACATCCAGGAAGCCAGAACTGAGGGAGAAATGGAATTTCCTCTTTTCTCTTCTTCTTCCTCCTCTTCTTCTTCCTCCTCTTCTTCTTCTTCCTCTTCCTCCTCCTCTTCTTCCTCTTCCTCCTCTTCCTCCCTTCCCCTTCCCCTTCCCCTTCCTCTCCCTCTTCCTCTTCTTCCCTAAAGACAGATTTGACTGCTCATGACTGTGGATCAAACAAGCTCTATGAAGCCCTTCAGAAGCACTGGACCCTTGAATGGCAAAGTGCTATCTTAGAAAATATCTCATAACTACCCTAGGAGAGTTGATCTAACCATATCCAATGGGTCATTCTGTGTAACTTCATGTACTCAGGGTGGCATTTCCCAGGAGACACAGCAGCAGCACCACGTATGGAATTGCACCCGCAGAAGTCCATAACAAATAATTTTGTAGACCTACAATGCTTTCAACACAAAGAGGTTGAGTTAAAGGAGGTGTAATCGCCTCATGTTTCTTAACATCTGTGCAATGAACCAAGCTTCCAACTTTGTTTAGTCTTGCTCTGAAGCCAGGTATTCTCTGCAAGCAGAATTTTTTTTTGTAAGGACACACAGTTACAGGAAATGTTTCTACCTCACCTGAGCACGACACTGCTATCATCTATCTGCAGAATCACCACCAGAAGTCTTAGAAAGGAATGACAGTATGGAGACTGGATGGTTAAATACTCCTTTTAACTAATTACTGAGGTGTGAAAAGGAAAGAATTATAACACCTCAGCATCTCTCTGCTGATATTGCCAAATTATGGCAAGGCTGTGGTATGTTATGCGAGCTGCTACAGTTCATCAACTCTCAGAAACCTTTGTTTGCAGCTCATCCACATGGGTAGCACTGGACTAGAGTATCTGTTGGGAGTTTTGTCCTCACACTGCTGAGACACACTGAAGATAGCTAGAGGCTTGACAGCAAGGTTAGAAGATTTTTATGTTCTTT
Organism: Prinia subflava; assembly: GCF_021018805.1. Classification (NCBI taxonomy): domain Eukaryota; kingdom Metazoa; phylum Chordata; class Aves; order Passeriformes; family Cisticolidae; genus Prinia; species Prinia subflava. The sequence continues at coordinate 82,772,023 of NC_086248.1, read as the reverse complement.
CCTGAGCCACATATGAGGCAGCAAAGGTATGATATGCTCTGGTTTTAGAGTGGTCTCTCCAGCTGAGCAGCCACTGCTGTTGGTGTCAGCTGCTATAGCTGTGAGTTGCTCCCAAGAGTCACATCTTATGGGCAGCCTTTGTTGCTTGTATTTGCCCTAGCCTTTGTGGATAGACAGAGCTCGGGAGGGTCTGCATCCTGGCTGACTTCTTTCTGCACTGCAAATAATACAGGCTTATTGAAACATTCTTAATCTGCCTAATCAGGACAGAAGATGAATATGAACAGACTGAGTCATAAAATTTCTCTCTCTCCTACTCTCTCTCCTACTTCTGTACTCCCAGACCTCCCCTGTGAACAGCCTCTTCTGCAATGTATTTTGCTATTTCTGGATCCGTTCCAAGACAGAAAGCAGAAGAGCACCAACACTGCTCAGGGTTAGCTGAGTTTAAAAGCAAAAACCTGAAAAACAAAACCCAAGCAACCTATATTGTATCTGAAGCCAGTTTAGTTTGCTAAAGGTGATTTAATCTAAATCAGTTCACCCATCTCCTCCCTCTTTTGGACCTAATATTTATTTTCCACAGAAATTAATAGGGATGGTAAGTGACCACTCTTTGCAAGACCTTTACAAATCAACAAACATCCCAAATTTGTGCTGCCTAGAGCTGGTGTTGCAAGTTCAGCTTCCACAAAAATGCCTGGAGAGCAGGGTGGCTTGTGGAGCTCACGTGAAATTCATCAGGCTGAAAGGGGCTCTAACGAGTATCAGATAAAAGGCCAGATAAGAGGTGCCCTGGCTCTGGACAGCTGGCTGCCAACAGCTGCTTTTGCCACAGAATAGAAGAATAGAGCTAGAGGGATGGTCAGAGGGCACAGAGGGAATGCAGCAGGAGAAGAAAGTTGGAGGTGGATGCCAAGGCAGAAGGTGGAACAAATCCACTGAGTGATACACTTCCTGCTCCTGTCATGCAGAAAAGGATAATATCCCAGATGCTTCCCTTCCTACAGGGGTGGTTATTCCTGTTGTCTACTCCTAGAAACCTCCTTCCTCTCCCCCCCTTTCCCTGTCATCAAGAAGCACAAGTTCTCAGCCTGTTGGCTGGGACATGATGCAGCCCCACCCATACCCACTCAGACTTGGAAAGGGGCGAAGGGAGAAAGGGACACTCTCGGACTGGGCGTCCTGCCCCAGGGCTGCACCAGGCTCTAGGGTGCAATCCCAGCATGGCCTGGTTCCTCCCCAGGTCAGAAAACCATAACAGATTCAGTGTGGGCCTGCTGGGTCGAGATGGCAGGTCCTGTGCTCCCCTGTCATACTACAAGGCTCAACTTTACGTCAAGTGATTTGTCAGTGTTTTCCTGCTAGCATTTGGCTTTTCTCTTGGCTTTGCTTCCCACTGCTGTTAACTGTCCTGACAAATGAAAGTCATTCTGAAACTATGTGGCTTTGTAATTATTATCTTTGGTAAATGTTTTGAAAGCTGAAGAGTTGCTGTTTGCTCCCTCACAAGCTGCAAATGCCTGCCAGAAGTTCAATTTAACTGTCAACACCTCTGCTCATAAACTTAAATATTTTGGAGTCTGTCTTTATGGTTACATATATTAGCATGTTCTGCTTTCTGTAGGACAGACAACTGCTTGCTAATAAGAATGTGCTCCTGTTTAGTCATGTTTCTTTATTTAAGGCTGCTGTTGAACCAGTCTTTATGTCTCTGTGCTAGAATTCATGTCAGAAATAGGTTTTCTGGGTTCCTCTTGACTAAAGACCTTTAGGGTACTGGTACCTTAAAAAGCATCCAGATGCTGGATAACCTCACAACAGACACTGCTACCTGCTTTTTGAAGTTGGAATGCTAATGCCTGGAAAAACTTGTGATAAGTCTCTCCCATTTCCATGAGTGCTTTCATGCACAGAAACAAGCACATTGGGTAACTGCAGGGGAAGAACTTGTGAGCACTGAGTTAGGCACAATGACAACCAGGTGGAGAAACAGATTGAGAATGGAGGTATAATAGATGTATTCAGCCTGTAACAAATGAATCAACCCCCGTGTTTCACTGCAGTAGATGGTAAACCCTGTGTTCTCTTCTTTGGAAATCAGCCAGGTTATATGCAGTATTGACAGGAAATTGGTACCTTGGGTGCTTTTGAAAATTCTCCCTAAGATTTAGGTCTTCAGACAGATGCTCAACTCCCTTTGACTTTAGATGGAACTAGAAATCTGTGTGATCTTGAGATTCCAGGCCACAGAAAGATTTCATATAAAGGTGGTGTACCTAGTTGCCTTTAATGCCACGTGAGAAATTGCATCTGCATCTCTAAGTTCCAGAAAACCAAAGAAACTCTGTCCAAATCCCTCTTCATTCCTATACATCCTCTGTCCTTATAAGGAGTAGAAATAGGAATTCTTTGTGGTGGGATATACTCGGACCTCGCTGGGTTTGGCAGGGTTATTAAAAGGAGGCTGTACACATTAACCTTTAAAATATAATGGGAGCTGGATATCTCAGAAATTGCCTGTTAACTCCTGTATTAACTCTGTATTAAACTCCTTTTCATTAAGTACCCTGTACATTCCCAAATTACTATTCTTTCACCCTGGCTGGGCAATGGTCCAGCCACAGCCTACTTCCCATAGGAAGAAGTAGGAGTTTCTTTTTAATAGAAGAATACAGAGAATGTTCCCTAAATTTCTTTCATGCTTTAGAATGAATAGGCATGATCACAGTTCCTTTTGAGGGGACAGGCAGAGTGGGCAACTCTCTCTTCCAGATTTCCTGAGTTTTAAGGGCTCTCTTTCATACTGTTGTCCATAAGGAAATGGCCTGAATTTCAGGGTTGCAATCACACTTCTCTGAAAGTCATTTCTGCTAAGTCTAGGTCTCTGCCATAAGTATCTGGGCAAGAATTCACTTAAAAAGTAGAATGTTCATTGTTCAACATGGTTCTGTAGATGGCATCAACAAATTCCTTAATAAATACTACAGAAAATAAATTACAAAATCTCTGGCAAGATGAGCCATTAATTAGGCCATTTGTCTCCTATGTCACTGTCTAATCTGTTGTGTTACATCCCTCTAAATTTTCCAACAGAAAAAAAGCTGTTTTCATAATTATTTTGGTCTTTGTCATAAAAGGAATTACATTTGCACTCTTTGCTGGGATTTTGTATGTGTTTGTGTCAGGAACAAATACATTAATGAGACCTTGAGAGCAAAATACTCTTTAACATGGAAGAGAAATAATCTCCACAGCAGAACAGAGCACACTGGAGCATAAATAGGACAGCCTGGATGACAGTAAGTACAAGCAGCTGGCCAGCACAGATTCACAGACGGAGGGGAGCGATCCGGCGATAAGGGACTCATTTAGCTTTAAAAAGTGCCTAATGTGCTAAAACAGCCCAAATGATAGGGTGTCCCTAATCACCATGAATAAATTTCATGCCATGCCTGACAGTCTCATTGCATTAGCACCTTTACCTCACCTAGATTAAATTGTGGTCCTGTGAAAGCCCAGAGAGCTTGGGCTTCTGACACAGCCTTTGTGCACCCCCTCTTTATCGGTGAAAATTTCGTCTTGCAGCCACTCCCATGCAGTGTTATAAAAGTCAAGTGAGACCTAAAGTCTTCAGCAAGGTAATTAAAATGTGAATTGTTGGTCAGTAGGGAATACAATCCCACAGTTCAGATGTACAGTTAGGACATGCTTCTGAATGTGCTTGGAACTTGACTTCTCGGAAAGCACTTACACCTGAAGCTGAGGTTTAGAACTGTCAAGAAATGTCAGTTCATTGCCACCAGGACAGTCTAAGAGAGTATAACACAACATGGAGCTACTCTACATTGATTAAGAATGTAAGCATAAGAATAGCATTGATCACAAGGGAGCATTCTGCAAAAACATCTCTTTAAGGAGAAGGCTGTTCTGGAAAGTGGTGCAAAGAACATTTTTGCTAGGAGAAAGAATGACAGCAAATGACCAGAAAGACTGGGAGAACTGGCAACTGAAATGTAGTTTCTCAGCATCTATGAAAAAAGGTAGCAAACTAAGTGAGCTGGCTGTAAAGTTAATGAAAGCTCCATGAAATTATATTGAAACCGATTTTGAACACCTTGTAGACAGTATTGAAGGAGGAATCAACTATTGTGAGCAAAAGAGGTACTTCTGCTGATTAAACCAGGACTGATGGTTTGTATTTTGGCTCCCTAAATGGCCCTGGGCACTTTGGTGCTAGTGCAGTGTCAAGCCTCAAAATCTGTCCCCAGTCCCCGGGAGGGGGACAAGCAAGCCCAGTAATGCAGAGTACTCGGCAGAGGTGTGATGTGAAAAGTCTGAGCCAGCTGGAGACGGGGCTACCTCAGCAAGCTGTGCCCTGGGGGCACTGCCTGCCCTGTGTGCCCCTCCTCGTGCCCCACCACACCTAGGTGCAGTCCTTGTCACCAGCATTGCTCATCTTTGTAAGCGCAAGGAGGGGGAGAGCTGTCTTCAGATAATTAAGATTTTAGTCTGTCATTTGCAGCTTGTATTCCCAATTGTCAGGCAAGAGAGATGAAAAATTTCTGCACAATCTTTTTGTAACACTGAAGTTGTACAGCCAGGTACCTCCATACATGGCTTCCTCTGTGCTGCATGGCCAAGAGAGGTGTCCTGCAATAGGATATATCAGCAATGGAGAGATGGTGTTTCCCTGGTCCTGTTCTCTGCTGATACCTGCTCTATCCCAGCAGAAAATCTGTACCCATATTTGCATCTGAAGTAGAGCAACCTTAATATATACAAGGTTCTTCTCAAGAGCAAAAAAAATGGAGATTTATACTTCAACAACACTTACACCCTTTGTAATTTCACCTATTGTGAGAGCACATGTGAGTGTTTTGGACTGGTTTTTTTCTGTTCAATAAACAAAAGATAGTGGGGAATACTTCAGCTTTGGAAAGTTCTTCATTAAATGCCTTGGGATTGTGATGCATATACACACCCATCCTGCCCCAGAAAATGCAGAAGGGTTGTCTGCAAGACTCATCTGTCCAGCTGATGTCTTTTTTCTCACTGTAACCATTTCTGGGAGATTTTGTCTTTGCACAGTTCCCTGATACACCCATCTGAAAGGCATCGGAGAAGTGCCAAAATGAGCGTCATACTTGTTGGCGAGGACAGCTGGGGAAGATCCTTTCCTCATTTCATGCTGCCACGACGCGCCTTTGTGTTTCACACACACATGCACGACTCTGACTTCTGCTTAACTCTCCAGGGAAGGAGAAGCTGAAATGCCTTGTTCCAGATGCACGCTTTTGTACAGTGTATTTAGCAATGCTCATTCATCAACAGAACCTGTAATGTCACCCTCCAAACAGCAAGAGAGAGAGGAATGTGTCAGTGAGTCAAAGTCTTCAATGCTCTGCAAAGGGTTTCCCCTCCACCGCCCTGAACCTGCAACCTAGGTAAAATGGCCAGAATCAATATAATGTGTATGAAAGGAAGCAAGAATATGTCTTTTGGGGAGAATTCCCTTACCATGTAACCCGAGGAAGTATCATCAGTCCCTGGGCCTACTTTCCATCAGAAACCAAACTGTTCTTTCCTGTTCTCCTGAACCCTGAGGATTACGCAATGCCTGCACACCTTGTTTCCTTAATAGGTCTATGAACATAACAGGTCACAGTGGCTGCTCTGGAAGCACCCACCTACCCTGAAACCCTTCAGAGACATGTTCAGACTTACCCTGTTTTTTGGTGGTAGCCTCACTGCTACACTGGGAAGAGCCTTAAGCTTGAGTGCTCTCAGACAGGAAAGTTTCTGAAGGCAAGGAACTGTCCATCTCCATCTCTTCCCTCCTTCCATCTTAAAACAAGAAAGAATATACATTTCACAGCCTCTTTAGGATTTCTTTTAATCTCTTGCCTTGTCACAGGATCGAAACTATCACAAAAACTGTGGGCACATGACATCAGATGTCCAACAGGTGGCAAGACTGCCCTGCAAACCAAGCTTAACATCAGTTCCCAGATGCAGTTTAACAACTTACTTCATAATCCCAAATTCTAAATTTTGCTTGATGGTCTTTGTGTTTCCTTCCACCTCAACAACATGACAACACAGATATTGCCTTAAGGAGGTTACTCTAAATACTAAATATTCAGTAAATATTCTGTGTAGGCAGTGACAGGGCCACATCTGAACTCAAACAAATCCTCAGTACCTTGAGGCCTCACACTGGCCTCCACACCAACCCCTTATTTGAACAAAATTTCCAGAATATTGGTACCTCTATCCAGCCTCAGTAACGTGATGTGATTGAGATGGGTACAGTACCAGTAAATGGATTGGCCTCAGTGTTAGTGAGTGCTTATATCAATATATTGCACTGTTTCTGCAACCCACAGACCCCAGGACAATTGCTCTACCTGAACACTCAGTAGCCACATGACTGTCCACAGCTGGGCTTCCCCAAAGCTTTTTGCCTGCTGGGGAATTACTTTGTGTTGTGTCCAGAAGCACAGTTCCCAAATAAAGTAAAAATTTTCAGTGTATGAATCCACAGGAACTGTCTTGTTTCCAAATAACTCACAATTATTCTTCAAAATAATCATTCAGAATTCAGATTCAAGTGCAATAATTAAATGATTGGAACTCCCAAACTCAAGGATAGCAGAAAAATTCATAGTCTTTGGAGCTTTTGGCAGTAAGGCAAGCATGAAATAACATGAATTATGACATTGCCTGAATGCTCCAGTTCATGTCTCAGGTAACCATTTGCCTTCAGAGGGCAAAGGAGGAGGAAGAGGAACTGCTGTGCTGTAGAATTGTTTAACAGGAGCTGTAACCACTGTCTCGACCCACATCCTGGTGCGAAAAGAGAAAAGGAGAAAGTCTCCTCACTTTCTGGCTCCTGCAGACGATGATACCACGGCAGCTTGTCTCTTGAGTAAACTGTTTCTTCTGTCTGGTTATGTTCTCAGGTATTAATGCATTTAGAGAGACCTCTAGTCCATCCCAAGCTGCAACTGTGATTCAGTTGGAAAAATCCAAAAGGTTCACGCATTGCTTTTACATAGCACTGCGAATAAGTTGAACTTGTATGCTATCACTCATTGTTTAAACACTATAACATCTCACAAAAGCACAGTGTCTTTCAGACAGAAACTTCAAAGCATTTTTTCAATCACCAACTTAATTCCACAGTGCACCAGCCAAGTGAGCTGGCAGATACAACTCTCCTCTTTTTAGGTAGGTAAACTGAGGCAGTGAACACTCAAACACATATGTCCAATATGACTTATTTTCAAAGACATCAGCTCCTTACAGCTGCCATTGCTTTAGGATTCCTACATATTTCTGAACTTCAGATAATATTTCTTGAAATGACTAATGAAGTGAATAATGAAGTGAACAAAACATAAATAATGGTGACAGATTATGAATGTATTTTCCTGTCCTTTTTGTGATCCTTTAGACCTCATGACTTGTTTTATACATCCAAGGAAGATGAATGGAAGGCCAGGGGTTTGGAGGTTGTTTTGCCAGAAGGAATGGTTTGTGTTCCTGAACAAAGACACCTAATTTTTAGTGAAAGCTGAAAACAGGAACAAAATTCCATACTACTGGTATTATATATTCCCTTGTTTATACACACTGGCCTGTGTCCAAAGAAGAGCGTGTGGAAACCATATGACTACTATTGAATATGTGCCTAAATCAAATTTGCAGTGTTTTTCCTTTGCTTGCCAAGCACAAGCCTCCAGTGGGGTTAGATACCATATGTTAGGTCGAAAACAGGTTGCAGTTTTATTGCCTACCTTTCCAGGTACAGGACAATCTTGCCAAACTAGGTGACATCCAACTGTATAGAAACTCCATAAACGTCTGGTTTAGTCTGGGTCTCAAAGCCCATCTCAATTTCTCCAAAATGGTTGACCAAAGCAAACACCTACTCCTTCAAAAGCAGTGTCCAAGCCGAGAGGGCAATGAAGAAAGTAGGCTTTGGGTCTTTCCTCCATCTGATTTTGGGGAAAACACATTTGCAGGTGAGATTGTTACAGAAGTCATCAGGAAGCAAAATGCACCACACACCCCACTGTATTCTTTGCAGCAATATTAAAAATTTCAGGATGTGTTTTTGTTCCTTGTTGGCACAAACCCAAATCTTTTAGAGCAGAGTCTGTGCTGTAGATTTGTTTTGCTGCTCATAACTCCAGGCACAAATGGAAGAACCTGGTCCAGCTGCCAGGTTCAAAGAGAAGGGGCTCAAATACGGTTTTCCACTTTTGGCCAGGAACTAAAATGGGAGACTAGCCACTGGCCAGCCGTCATTTTCTTAAGAAATATGGAGTCTTCTAACATAAATGCTAAGAGTGGCCATAGTGAATCAAAGCAAAGATCCATCCAGCACAGCAACCTGTCTCTGGGAGACAGTAAACTCACATAACCACATTGCAACAGCTTGCTGCTCAGGGACTTTCAGATCTAAAATTATTTTATTTAGTAGGTCTTGACTGATGGCTTTCTCTTACGCTAATTTTCTCTATCTCTCCCTGAATCAAGGTCAGCTTTCACCATTCACAGCATCCCACAGCAGAGCATTCCTGTGGTTTCCAGACACGACGTGTAAAGGAATACATTCTTCTGTTTGTTTTCAATCTTCCCCTTTTTTTCTCATAAAGTATTATTCCATAAACTTGGCCACCTTTTCACCCTTCTCTGAACCTTTTTCAGCTTTGTTACGCTCTCTTAGAGATGAGGGGCTCAGAACAACATACTAAACAATAACATGGCAAGGGTGTGCTGTAGATTTGAGCCATCACTTTAAATGGGTCCCTTTTTCTCCATATGCATTTGCATTTATTTACATTGAATGTCATCTGCCATCTCAGGGCAGAATTACTTTACCTTTAGTGCATTATAAAGCATGACATCGGTTTATGGAGGTTCACATCAAAGAATGTCCTGAGCAAGAAAACACAGAATACCTACCACAAAAAGTAGGCTTAAAAAATACACCTGTATGGGAGGACTCACACTTCTGAAAATGCAGTATTTACAGATCAAAAATTTAGCAAACGGATGAAAGCAGGAATGCATCCTGTATAGTGAGCCAGGCATGAAGTATAATTATATAAGGATGTGAAGATTTTTTTATATTCTCTTCAGGAGGAAAAGTTTCAAAAGCCTGTCTGAAATACTGCATGACCATTGGGTTGTATTATAATGTCCAACAAGTACTTTTAGCACTTATTTACCTAACAAAGATGATAACTGGCATCCACACATAAATTTGGAAGCAACACTCTATTGTGGGCACACAACAAACAGAAGCCAGGATCACCTGGATCTCAAACATGGAGCACTTGGTATTGGCATCACACACCTCACCTGGCATTATCTCTGTGTCCCACTTCACTGAAGATACTCAGAAGTGGATATCCAAATGCAACAGCTCTGCTCTGGTCTTGGTTAAAATAATTTATTTACCATATTTACTATTTACAGTCCAAAGCTGATCAAAAATTGATTTTACTGTTGAGCTGGAGTTACCTAATCTTCTAGATTACAAATCCCAGGCCTCATTTCTCTTTGAAAAAGCCCTATGATCTCCACGCTAAATTTCAATCCTCTTGGAACTCAAATGCTTGACCCAGTCTTCTGAGATATATGTACCGGTGATCTGTGCAAGAGCTTGAAAAAACAAAATCTTTCAAAATCCACTGTGTCTCCAACCCAGAGCTGCCTACTGAGCTGCTGAATATAGAATTATTTTCCCTGGGTGATCATGGTAACCACACAAGCCTTTACAGGGTTCCCAGAGCTGTTGTCTCATGTCCAGCCCCTGCTGTCATTTCCTACCACCACGACTGTGTTGTCTGGGACTCTCCGCTGCAACTCAGAGAAAAGAATACAAAGAGACACCAGCCTGAAGCAACTAATCCAAACACTGAGAGCAGCTGAACTGCTGGGGAAAGAGTTTCAGTACTGACAGAGAACAGCACTTCTCAAGCACTCTAGCTCAAAACAAATAGGAAGCCAGGCAGACAGACAAATGGAAAGTGCAGATGTCAGGGTTCAACAGAAAAAAAAGAAGGGAAAATGTTCAGCCTATAATCAATCATGGGTACAGTGGAGCATTACAAAAAGACTCACGTTACATTCCAGCACAATGATTATCCCATGGTAGTGCGGAGCTGCCCTAGGATTGGTCTTCTGATGAAGCAGCAGTATCTGCTGTATAATTTTACCAGCTCTGAAGGTGCACTGGATGCATGTGCTGTAGAAGAAATGTATTGACTCAAAGATTGCAGCCCTTCTACTGGATGCACTTACAGCCACTTACACACTAATGGATCAAATAATTTCTAGGTGGATGGGAAGCCCTCTGAAATCCATTCCAAGAAACACTGCTAAACAACAGTAATAGTCTGTCTGCAGCTATCTTCACATGGAGAATTAAAAATATAAGGCAGAGTCAGTGAAGTCTTGGGAAAAATGTGTGCCATGATTGGTTATATTAAGTGAAACAGATTTAAGGCCAGTGTGAGAAGATGGGAAACCTGTGAAAACAGAGAGGCTTTTTCACCAGACACAGGCATAACTGGAACTTTGGAGTTTTGGTCATTGCTGATGAGCAGGGCACTGCAAAGGACAGACCTGATTGCCACATGAAGAGACTTGGCCAAATAAAGACAGTTGTCAGTTTTCTGTTCACCTCAGCTCTCTCTGGCTCATTGATCTCCCTGAACACCTACAGGAAGATATTAGATCAGGTGGGAAGAAAGTCCAGACCTGCAATGTCACAAATTAAAAATTCATCCTCCCAATAGCGCAGACAAGGTAGGGAGGAGAAAACAAAGTCTGCTTCACTTGATGTCACAGCCTAGTAACTAGACAGAGAAACACAGTAGCTAAATGAGCAGCCCCTGAATGACTGGAGAAAAGTGCTTGAAGCAGCCCCACCATTAAGCACGTTTGATAGTCTTCAAGGTCTTTCCTAAAGCAGCAACAAAAAGCAGCAGTTCAAGCTTCACTAGGAAAGAGATCATCCAAGAAACACAGGCACGTGACCAAGGAGAGAGAACTCTTCAGGTAGTTTCAGGAAATAAGGAAGTACATGGCTGGTTGACATAAGCATGGAAGCCAAGCCTTGGGTAAAAAGTCAGGAGAAACAAGGAGATTATGAAACAAATCAAACAACATGATGTAAGCCGAGAAAAGGAATTCAGTGACCAGATAGAAGGCGCACAATGTCAGATATAAGCAACAGGAGACAAGTTTGTGGAAATCAACCATTTAATCTGTGATGGGTTGCTGGTAGAAGAACTTGTGCAGGTAAGACTCTTGAAAGACACTGAGCAATACAGTTAACATTTGCCTCACACTCTTGTGCTGTCATGCCTGTGTCACATCCATCTGCAGAGCAGGGATCCTTCTCCATGGACTTTATGGGGTAAAATCAGGTGGCTGGTGTAGTATTCGACAGGCCATGCCGTTCTGTCTGCTGCTGGTGCTCTGGGCCACGGCGTGTGCAGGTAGTGATGCAGGTCTGTGACTGGAGCTGTCTTCCCAAAGGTTTCAGAGAATTGCCTCTGAAATATTCAACCTTTGGCAGCAACCTCCATCTCTCCTTTTTACTGCCCACTAAGTAGTATATTTTTCCACTGGACACAAGCTCCCAGAATCTCTCGTGGGAGCCGTTTGTGTTCTAGCCAACCTCAGGGTCTTTGTTCTAATACCAATACCCGTTTTCACACAAAAGGCACAGAAAGATTTAACACTGAGGCAAGAGCAACAGAAAATTAGCTACTAATTTTTGTAGCAATTCCCAAGAATTTGTTTTCTTTGGATTTAAGGCAGGTTGGGTTAAAAACTTCTTAAATGCTATAAACATTAATTTTAAAAGACAGTCTTCCTTTGGGCACCATCAAAGCAATGGAAACAACCACAGAAAATAGAGAGGAATCAGGTATCACTTGTAAGAAAGTAACTGGGGATGTAGTATTCCATTACACAGGATGCATTTGTACCATTTTAGCTTGCACAGATGGAAATATAGTTCAATGTTTCAACATCATTTGACTTTCACGTGTTAAAATATTGATAAGTGCTGCACAGGATAATGCCCCTATGGTTTCAAGTAGTAACTGGAGCATGATGTTTATTGAAGTGAAATACAGCAAAGCCTTTAACAAGTATTTAAAATTCTGAGAAACGTTCTCAACACTGTCATAGATTATTTCTTTATTTCTCTTCAGCTAATCTTTGTTGATATCTTCCAGTTTGTGGTTGTTAAAATAGAATTCATCTTCTGATCACGTCAATGCCTCTGTGTTACAAGAAGCTCTTTAGAAAAAAAAATCCTATTTGAAAACTGCAACGCTGCTGTCATACACAAAATAACAAGCTTCAATAAAGAAAAACAATGCCACATAAAATAGGCATAAATGGACCATAGACCCTCTGTTCTAAATATTTATAGACCTTTACGCTGTGGCAAGAACATCTGAAAGCCATAAAACTCATGATTATCCAAATTGCTCAACAAGGTCTAACTTGTATCATGTCAAAGCTTCAGTTCTAAAATGCACAGTATTTCCTACACCACTTACAATTGCCAAGACCAAATTAGTCCAGCCAGAAGTCAGTGGAGGCCAGAAAAGATGTCACTTCAATACATTTGAAGGGAAGATGAGCCATGAAGGATTTTCTGAAAGTGCATATCACAGGGGTAAGACCATCATTCATTCAGAGTCCATCAATCCAGTCTGCAGCATCAGATTTAGCACAGAGATGCTTTGGTCCCTTATGAAAGTAAGGCTTCATTTTATACTTCCCATTGGCACAAGCATGGGAAAAATCAAAGAGGAAGGCAGTTCATCAGATATATAGTTCATTCAGTTGAACAGACTGGAAAGGGTTTAATGTTCTCTGAATGTAATTTGTAGGAAAAAGAAAAGTTTTCAAGTACTGGAGCAACAATTCATTGGGGTAATATGGGTCTGCAAGGCAGTTAGGGGCTTGACTCTCAAACAAGTAATTCTTAGAATGTACTCGTTAACCACATCACCTGATGTGTACATTGAGTAGGCCAGATCCACGTGGGAACCTGAGTAATTCCCGAATGGATGTTCAGTACCAGGAGCAGTGGTGGCGATTTATGTATGAAGGTGCATGGCTAATATTCTCTTCTCCACTTACCCTCATGGCAGTTTTGAAGACCAAACAGCATTCATTGCTAGACTGTAAACAGAATATTTTTTTTCTCTTCTTAAAACAAAGTAAGAAAAAGAAAATCTATTTATCCTATTGTGCTTTATTTGACTGTAGGAATATCAGCTTACATGGAATATTGGTGAAAGACATTCATATCTCAATAGCTGTCCTCTGAATACTATTTAAATTAAATGTAAGTTCCCTTGTTTCCTAATACATATTTTAGCATATAAGTCATAGTAATAAGAGTTATCAGTTTCAGTGTAAATTATTATTTTTGCAGAGCAGACACTTCCTGTCCTAGTCACTTTATTGTCTGATAATTAGAACCAGTTATAAAAGTTCTGAGTTGTCAATTTCAATACTAATTGATGAAAATTCTGTGAATGTTCTTTGCAAAGAATACTGGAGCATTTAATGTCAAAGTCGTTGAAGTTCAAAAACAAAGCTTCCCATTGTTTTTATTATTTATATTAAGAGAATAGAAAAGTGGATATTATTAAGTCAAAAGAAATCCATACTAGCATGGAGTACTGCAAACTTACTAAAACAAATTATTCTGGTAGTTCATGTAGATATTCATGAATATCTAAAATTTCAAAATTTGTTGTCTTAATAAAGAAGTTTGAAGTGTTAAACTTTACATGGAATAAATTCCCTCAGTTTTGAAATCTGCTAAAGATTTGAACAATAAGCATTGATTGACTTCAAAGTACCACTTACAAGTGGTACAAGAAGTACTACAAACCATCTCAGAAAAAAAGAATTGTATTATTATAAATTAGTGATGCAGCAAGATGTTCAGGCTACTCATTATGTTTCACAGTGTCATATGTTGAACACTATTTGAAACAACAATAACATAATTTTTCCACTGGGCTTTGCAGAATCCATCTTGATGTCTTCCTTTATACAAGATTCTGGGCCATTCCCTTGAATAAAATTAATCTCTGGCTTAATAAAAGCTAGCCAATGGTCTGAACAGAAACCTCATTGCCACGATTCCCAAATGATTTGGGATGTGCAAAATGACACAAATCTTCCTCCTGCACCGCAACTCAAGCTGAGAACACGCCTCAGCTGTGTCCTCAGTATGCTTGCATCTCAGCCACAGAGGACCCATATGATCATATGCTATACTGCCCAAAAAATAATTTTCTCATGTGCAGAGAGGCATTTAACCAGAGATACCGTGTAACATCTTCTGTGGCCATCTGTTCAACCTTGGGAGCACAGGTATTTTGGAGCAGCACGCAGGTTAAATGCACACAGCCAGGATGTGCCTCCATACAGCCCTGTACTGCAGTGATCAGTGCACTGTGCAAGTGGAAGTGAGGGTGGCTAGCAGATTAAAAATGGGTGATCATGGACTGTAAGCTGTCATGTGGATGTCACACTGGCAAAGCAGAAAGTAATACCAATATTTCCTGCTAAAAAAAAAAAAGGCTAAATGCATTTAAAGATAATGTGCTGTTTGTGGTTCATATATGCTGAGGCAGAATCTCTTTGAACAGGCAAACCTAGACTAACAGCAGTAAAAGAAAAGCAGGTAGCTGGTAACTTCCCAGGTAACTTCCCAGAATGGCTAGCTAGTCACTCAGGAGCCAAAAGCTGTCACAGCTGCTTTCTACAGGTGTGACTGTCACAGCACTTTCAGAAACAAGCCACAATTAATGAAGTGACCCTCAGAGATCTCATGGAGATGGATGTGACACTCTGTCGTTGTGTGAAGGCCTTATTCTGCTGAGCAGTACCTCAGGTGCCTCATACAAGACTGCTCAGGCCTCATGGAAAATGTCAAATTGTGAAGAGAATGCTGGGGGGAAGGAGGTGGGGAGGGATCACCAGGGCATGCCTGTTTCATGACACATTATAAATATCTTTGGTCTTCTTTTAAAAATCTATAGTCTCAAAATACATATAGTAATGCTTTGCATATCCTTAAAAAACCCTTTATGTTTTGTTTGATACTGAAGCGGAGGCCAGATGGGAATCTGTGGGTTGTGTTTTATTCACTGATTAGCTATATGAAGGAAAGCTTGGTGTGTCCTGAGTCTGCTTCCTTGTGTTCAGACCATTCTGTTTAGCTGGCTTTTCAGAATAAGGCACAAACAACTTAAGGTCTCTGCATTGCATCACGTGCACTGTTGGTGTTCTCCTGCCAATTGGGGTTTTAAACTCTGTGCTCTTAACCTCATTTGGGTGAAGATCCCTGCTACCAAAGGTCAGGTATCCCAGAAGCTGTGACATGAAGCAGTGGATGGTTAAAATAGTCTGGCAGATTTTTGAATCAAGAAATGCAACTCCGAAAGACTACCTCAGAAACCTATTTTCTAAAAATTAAACCTAAGGCATAAAAGGAATCAGGACTTAGATCTAAGTCACTATCCTAGAGGGATGCGGCCCATCCAGTCAGAATTCCTTTCTTTAAGCTGGATTTCTGTCACATGGAAGTAAAAATGTTTTCTATGGTTAATTGTGGCTATACCTTGCCTTGTTTAGAGTAAAAATCAATACCAAAGTTTCTCACATTGTAGGGGACAGTGGAGGAGGCAGTACTTTTAAGATGGTAAATCACTGACCTTTGAGTGAGGCCCTGCAGGTGGGCTCTGTGAAGGGACGTTTGACCCAAGGTAACTGATGGATCCAAGGCCTAAAACCTCTTGTTGCCCTCACAATGCCCCAGAGATTCTTGATGCCTTCAGAAAATTCCTCTACACTGTGTCTCTGAAGCGTGGGTATTGTGTGGGCTTCACTATAGGGATCATAGGAACCTGGAGCCTTAGCTCAAGCCTCCATAGGGAAGTGACAGCCAAGCCCTCAGAGGATCTGGCCCAGACAATCTACAGGTGAAAATGGAACGTACTGCTCTAGAAATTTCTCCTAACCACACATTCCTCCAAGAAGTTTTTATGCATATGGCATGATTTTCATGGGGTAAAATTATTCGATGGTTTCATTATTTCAAATCCGCAGTCATTTGGAAACAGACAATAACATGAGGTGATACCTCAGGAAAAAAGTGCTGCTGCTATGAAAAGAAAAACTTTCTAGAGAAAGTGTGTGCAAAATGCAGACAAAGACAAAATGATGTTACTTATGTAGTATGTTACTTATGTAGTATGACACACCTCTTCTGCCAGGATTTGGGGATGGAGTTCAGATAGATACTGAAGAGGGAAAAGGGAGTAGGGAAAACTTTGCCACTGGCTGCCTTTAAATCTGACACTGGTAATGATACAGGATATTTAAACTGTGGGGGTTTTTCCTGCAAAGGGAATTTTTTTTTCTTAAAAAAATATATTATTAAAAGCTCTTAGCACCAAAAGTATGAAATACAATACAATACTTTATTTGTATAAAATCAGCTTACACCTAGAGCTGGAGTCTGCAAAGATAGCAGATGCTAAGCACATGCTTAGCTCCAAGTAGTGAACACCGCTCCGGTAACCAAAAGCGCCGTTTTCGCTTATGATTAAAGTTAGCGGCGCGGTGACCCCCCGGTGCCGCTGGAGACATTATCGCCTATTTCTCATTAGGTGCATTTCCCACTGCTTGCCACAGACCTTTTTCTTCTCGGCTGTGAAAACAGAGGGAAGTTTCGCAGATGAAAGGCTGAGGCCGTGGGACCAGTAGATGGCAGCAAGAACACGCAGAAAAGGCTTTCCTCGCCCAGCTGGGCAGCCTGGAGAGCAGAGCAACTTTAAACGGATTCAGTATTTGTCTTCCATATTTGGAGAGTGAAAAGTATATGTGACAATTAGAGGGTAATGCAATATTACAGTGCAAATAGGAGAGTGAAATGACTGTGTAACCACTGAATAGCTCCCTGATTTAATTTGTTTGTACTGACCTAACTTCTCTGCAATTGCAAGTTCGCCTCTTGGAAAGAGGGATGGAGATCTGACTACCGCCAGTCACCAGGAACTTCCCGGCCCTCCTTCTCTGTTACGCTTTATGTGGAGGGTAAAGGTGATTACACTGCTTTTAGGCTGAAAGGTAGCAGAAATCTGCAAATTAAAGAAATATCTCCCTTTACACTTCACCTTTTCTTTCTTTCTTTCTTTCTTTTTTTTTCTTCTTCTTCTTCATGGGGGATTCTGCTCTCTGCTGCAGATCCTTCTGGAGAAAAACAAACGGTTGAAGCAGAAACACAAGTCCCAAATATGCACATACATAGTATGATATTTTTTTTTTTTTTTTTTTTTTTTTCCAAAGGGACTTAGGGTCTGGGCTGACTCACCATGTAGTGTAGTAATTGCAAAGATGGAATGCAACAGCTCCAGAAAACTGCCAAGAAGCAGACATAAAATCTAGGCATCCGGGAGGCAGCTGGGCTTCTTAATTATTGGCAAATATATTTATATATAAATATTTTGCCAAGCGTGATTTGGGTTAAGAGTTCCTGTGAAGTGACCTTTTGCTTTCCTTTGTTTTGTGTCTGTACACATGTCCTAGATAGATACATGGGGGGAGAGACACAGACGCACAGACAGAGATAAATGAACGGATTTCACACAGCCCTCCAAAATCCTAAACGATGCCTAAATTAAACGGAGAGGGATATGAAGCGAGGCATAAGTGCAAGCACAGATTTCAGAACTGTGAAAATATGTCAGCAGAGCATCATTTTTTGGTTCAGGCTGATAATCACTCCCTGCTCTCATTATAAGATCAGAAGGGCCATCTGTCCTCTCTGGATAATTTGGAGCTCAGATACAGTGAGCACCCTTGTTAGAAAATGACCCTCCTACTCTCTGTAATCACAAGCACTTGCAGCCCCGGATCTGTACGAAGCTGGGGAGGAACAGATTGGTTCCAGATCAGTATTGATTATGTATAGATTTGTGGTTTATTTGGTGCTATATTTGGGTGAAGAGGTTTTTATTTTGAAAGGGTGGTGGGGTTTGTTTCCTGCCTCAGTTTTTCAACCTGTCACCTTCACTTCTTCGGACTTTCCTCTCCCTTCTCGAGATGTGACACTAGGATGTTGCATGAGACGGAGGAGTCTCTTGATTGTGTAATGAGACAAGTAAGCATCAATCTGAACAATACAGCTCGGGAAGCTGCTTCCTAAAACGTGATCCCTGCTTGCAGGGAGCTGTTTCCCCTCTGATACACGGTTATTCTCGGGTGACTGACTCACTCATTCACAGCCGCAGCAGAGAGGTGTAGAATTCAAGGATTCTTCGAAGTTTGCTCTGGACCCGCAGACACAAACAAGTCTTAGGGACTTCACTGACATAGGACAAAGTCATTAGCCGAAGGGAAAAACCTTGGCCAGGGAACATAAGCTGCCTTCCTCTTCTGACCCAGATTCAGTGACAGAGTCCCACTTCCCCCCCGTGTTTTCAGTCAAGGACACAACTTGATCATCGGAAGGGCAGGACCGAAGTGAATGCACCCCTTTTCACAGACAGGTTGCAGGAATTCATACGGGATGAAATCGTTCCATCG
Organism: Prinia subflava; assembly: GCF_021018805.1. Classification (NCBI taxonomy): domain Eukaryota; kingdom Metazoa; phylum Chordata; class Aves; order Passeriformes; family Cisticolidae; genus Prinia; species Prinia subflava. Next base: position 82,753,363 of record NC_086248.1, on the reverse strand, counting down.
TTGTGGGGACCGATGTGTATCATATGGCTAATGGCAGAACAAAGACGGACAGTTTCAGGACACGAGGACACGGGGAAGTCGCAGGTGGGAGGAATCCGATTTTAGCCCTAAGAGCTTCGTCGTCTCTAACGCCCGCTGTAAGAGACTTAGGGTTTCAAGAGGTAGTTTATTATTATTCTGACGGTAGAGGTTTCTCCTCATTTGTAAGACAATGATGTTTAATATTCACCAAGGAGCAGTAAGGTGGCATTTGAACACCGCCACCCCCCTCCCCGCTCCGGGGGCAGGGTTCCCGTTGCACAGAGCTGTGGCTGGCAGGCTGCGCAGCGCCTGCAGGCACCGGGCCCGGCAGGGTTGGGCCGGGCCGGGCCAGGCCGGGCCCGGGTGACCGAGACTCGGCGGCAACCGTGGGATTGCTCCCGGCGGGCCCGAGCCGGGCATCTTCCCAGAGGCTGCAGAGCCATCCCATCCGCGGAGGCGGACAGGTACTGAGCGACATTTGCAAACCCGGCCGAGTTCAGACCACGGTGTTCGGCAGCCGGCGGGTCGGGCGCTGCCCCAGCGGCGCCATCGTGCCCGGCTTTCCTGGGGAGCGGGGGGGCGAGCACCCCGGACCGGGCCGGGCAGAGGCTAGGCACACTCGGGGAAACACCCAGCAGGCGTCCCAAGATCGCTTTTTTTTTGCGATTGTCATCCATAAAACATGTATGCTAAAAGTCAGAACAAAGCCGAGCCCAGGTAACTTCGCTGTGTATGCTGGCTGGCCTGAAGGACGGACACACTTTTGGGCAATGAAAATAATATCTCCACTGACTTCAGACAGGTCGCTTTGTCCAGCAGGTAAATAGTTTCAAGTCCGATCTTGGTGACTGGGGTGAGGGGGAGAGTTGTGTTTGGTTTGGTTTTTGAAAGACTCCGGGTCTACCCAATCTTTAGCCTCCCTCTCCCTCTTTCCGTAATTTTCCTCCCTAGGAAAGCTTGTGCGTGTTTGTATGAAACTCGAGTACACTGTGGAGAAGGAGAGGGAGAGAAAGTGGGTGCAGGACATAGAAACTCTAACAAGTAGCCCCGAATATGTGAGTGATACACGTATGTTTATTCTCACCGAACACTTCTACGTCTGCTAGGCAAGGCGTCGGGCTCCGTATCTGCTCACTCCTGTGCACTCCTGCGGAAGACAACGCAGTGAAATCGCTTTACGTGCTTATATATATGCGTGTGGGACTATTCAGACAGATAGGTAGATAGACTGCACTCGCGTAATCTGCCCGTGTCTATCTATCTGGGAGGATTAGTTATCTCTGCATCTACTGAGAATTAACAAGGGCGAGAGATTATGTATCAACGTACAGACAACGGCTATGAATATGAAACCTTACGTACATAGGTAAGAGGGATTCAGTCAGCCACTCAGCTGCAAAGCTCCTCTTTAAGACTGCTCTGTCTTATCCTCTCAAAGCCCTCTGACAGCTTCCTCCCAGTACCTTCACCGGGGAATAAGGAGGAGAAGGCTCGGCACCGCACATCCCTGCTTTTCACATCCGAAAATGACAGACACAGGTCACCGCCGTGCCTGGACTTAGCTGGAAATGGGCCGCCTCGCCCGACCCCGCCACACACACCTTTTGTTCCAGGCAAAATAAACAGTTCGGGGGAGCTGGGAAGGGGTGATATGCCAGAAGGGGAGAGACGGCGGGAGGGCCTCGCTCCCCCCGCCCCCGGCCCCGCTGGCGCGGGTCTCTGCGGGAGCCGGGCGGGAAGGGAGCGGGGGTGCTGCGGGGCGGGGGGGTCCCTGCGCCGGCGGGAGAGGGGCGCGCCCAGCCCGGGGAGCGGCGCGGAAGGCAGGGCAGGGCACCGAGGCTGTCGGGCCGGGCCTGCCGCACCTCCAGCTGCGGGGAAGGGGCCGGGGCTCCAGCCGGGAGGGCAGCAGAGGCAGACGGGGTCTGAGGGGCGCAAGAAGGGTAGCTGTAGGACCGAGGGGGCCGGGGCAGGGGTCGGGGAGGCGCACGGCGAGGTCTCTCCGCCGCGCAGGACTGTATTTTGCGGCAGAGACTCTCTTGAGCGCAGACAATGGAGCGGGATGTTTACTGCGGGCGGGAAGACAATTAGCAATTCATCGGGAGAGATGTGTCACCCAAATGTCACTGGGAAGCTAACATGACATCTGTTTTAATGGCTCCGTGCTAATAAACTCCTTTCGAAGGGCGGCTTTGTGGGGACGTCAAAGATTATTTACAGAATGAGTCAGTTTCCAAACGGGCTGAGGCGCCGTCGGTGGCGGCGGGACCGCGGCGCGACGGGGACACGGCGCCCGGGACGCCGGGCGGGAAGGACCCGCCGGGAAGGGGCAGCTGCCGGCAGAGCTCCGGCCCGGCTCGGCTCTGCTCGGCTCGGTTCGGCCCGGCCCGGCAGGGCCTGCCCGGCGGGGGCGGTCGGAGCGGCAGCCCCGGGCCGGTGCCCTTCCTTCCTTTCCCTCGCAATGGCCGCGCCGCGACGGCAGCGGGACGCGTGCTCCGAGGGGATGCACGGCCGCCTCCGGGGCTTGCCTCCTGCTTAGCTTTGCCCAGAGGATGGGGGAGCCCCAGACCCAGGAGAAACCTCCCCGTGCGGAGCAGCAGGGACAGGATCCCCGTCCCGGGCCTCAGACGCCGGGTGCGGAGTGGCCCGGTCTCGGAGATGGAAGTTCCTCGACACCGGGAGGCAGCGAGGCCCCAAAAGAGCGGCCGGATTTTCACCGAGTGCCACATCCTGCGTTATTGAACAAGACACGCTGCAGTAAAACACATAAGTAGACAAACTGAGAGAATCCATTTAGAAGTTAACACAGTCTGACTCGCTCACAAGCACACAGTGGGGGGAGACAATTTAATTTCCCTCAAATCCATTCGAAGATTTTTGTGTTTAGAATGTTGTTTAGATGACATAAAAAGGTTCTTTTAAATAGGAGAGGGGGAAACCTATCGAGCCTCTGGCCACTGCTTTGTATTCCTGTACCTCCCCAATTCTCGTCTTCTGTAAGGACAGGTTGGCAAGGGGATGTGTGGAATATATCCAACTGTTCTTGCAGGCACACATGTGTATAAAGAGAAAACGTGTTTCTATGCTCCTGTCTCTCTATATACACACTTATGTGTATCTCGTCTGTAGAGAGAATGGATACTGCACCTTTTTAGGACAAGCAGAGAGAGCCAATCCAAAAAGTCTTTACTCGGGCAGAACAGACGCTGAACGTAATAGCAGGTTATTGCAAACCTGTCCTCGGTACTTATTAATCGTCCAGATCAAATACATTAATGGATAGCGAGAATGAAAATAGGCTGAGAACCGTCTGTCGTCCTTTCAAGGGCAACGAAAATGCGGCTCTGACACCGGGACTGAACGGAGCACAGCTCCACAACCAGGAGAGGGGAAGGAGGTGGGCCAGGAAGTAAGCTGGTAAGAGGAAAATTGCCATTGTCAGGAAACCTAAATGCACTTTTAGGTAGCCCATACCTGAGATGAGTAAATAAACCACAGATCTACTTTTCTTCCTGTCTCCAAGAGTATTATAGTCTCAAGGACAGCTAGGGCAGGTGAGCACCGGTCCCGCAGGTGCGAGATGGCCCAGGGGACAGAACCGCAGGACAGGGGCTCCTTCTGAGAGGGGCCCGGGGTCCCACTTCCCCCGTTCCCACCGGGGTCATTCTCTCCCAGCCCTGAACACATCTTCCCATCTCAATACAAACCTCTGGGCGGGGATCTGCTTCCCCGGGCTTCGGAGGGAGAGTCGTCTGTGCCTCTGGGGAAAACGCGCCGACCCGGGAAGCGGGCCCCGGGGAGCAGAGTGAGGGATGATGAGAACACCCAAACTGTTCCTACTCGCCCTTTACTGACTCTGCTGTTTGTACCCACGGCCCCGCACTCGCCAGCTCTGTGTAGCTGCCCGGTGTGTGCACCTGTGCCCGTGACTTTGGGGGGAGCGGGGAAGAGCCCCCTCCGCTCTCCCCGCGGAAGCCCCCGCTCTGCGCTCCCCCGGCGCGGGCAGAGCCTGCCCGGCGGACACGAGGGCAGGGGGCGGCCCCGGCGGCCCGGGGGCGGCAGGGAGCGAGCCCGGGGCCGGCGGGGGGATGGGGCCGCCCTGTTGCGCAGCCCCCCCGGCCCCCAGACCTCCGGGAGTAGGGGGAGGCAGGGGAGGGATCCTGCTCTCCATTCCAGCCATTTTCAGAGCTTGGGAGCCCGGTAAACAAAACGCTCTCGCTATCTCCTCTCGCAGATAAGGCAAGAAGTGGCTTTCTTTAATAATATGATTGAAATGTTAGGGGTATGATGCCTCCTCGTTAGTAATATTGGCTTTGCATGCAGAGCACAATCCCATCCCTCTAGACTGCTTAGCCAAAACAGAGCGTAAACTCTGTAATTAGTAACGTGTTCCATCATTAAAGAGCCCTGCTGAGAATTTCTATTTAATAATGGTCTTAAATTAGTTATGATGGTAAATACTCATCTGGAAATTCAACATCTAAAACCATCTACAATCTGGAAATGCTCCAGTGTTGCTGTAATCTCCTGTAACACAGAAATGACTATCACATTCAACCATCGCATTAGAAATTCGTCGTACCGTTTGGTCCACTAATATACAGTATGGATGTGTTAATTAGGTTAACCCATAGACTGTCTGCTTCACAAATATTTAGAAATAAACAATGAAAGCTCCTTTTTAATACGATACAGCCAGGGAAGAGAGGAGGAGGGGCGGACTTGACTCAGTTGGAAAGTCTTTTGTTTTCAGATAAGGTGGAACTGCAACGCCGGGCCTAAGAGTTCACCAGCACGCACCCACGGGCGCGCACCCACGGGCTCGCACCCACGGGCGCGCACCCACGCCACCCCGGCCGCGCTCAGCAGCTCCCTGCCACAAGCAGCAGCAGCCCCCACGGCTCCTCCTGCCGAATGTGGTTGTTATCATTCGCCTCCCGGCCTAGGCAGACCAATTCATACCACAGCTTTTCTCTTCGGGGTTTATTGAGGTTTTTTAATTTAATTTTTCCATTTTAGAAAGCAGTCTGCTCCTTCTCTGCCGTGTCCCCGATACAGGAGGGCTTGGGTCCAGCGATCTTTCCGAAAGAGCTTTGAAAGGATCCAAGGAGGAACAAGGAAGAGGCAGCAAAAGAGTAAATAAATAAATAAATAAATAAATAAATAAATAAATAAATAAATAAATAAATAAATCTGGCTTTCCCCCCCTGGCTGCAAGTGGAATTAAACTTTCACGGACAGACAGTGATGCAGGTATAAATAAGTAATTCAGGTACTCTTATCCCCACTGGGGGTATAAAGAAAACTTATTTGTAATAACAATAGAAAATCAGTAACTGAGATAGTTGGGAGTAATGGTAGCAGGCAAGTGAAAAGAGGGAAGTGAAGTATATTTCTGTATTTACCTAGACATCTAAAGGTTTATCCTCTCTAGCACTAACCTTTCATGTTTAATGAATGAATCTGCATTGCAGGGGTTTTTTTTCCCTCCATGTGCCGGCTAGTTTTAAATCTGCAAGCACCACAAAGAGGCCGTGATCCCATCTGCCTATGATTCCAAATTAAAGTTCAAACGGATGGCTTACACACTGCTGATCCTGTATCATAGCCTCTCGCGCCCCTTCAATTACTATTTAATAGAATTACAGTGTAAAATCCCAATAGTCTTAAAGAATGTTTTATCACAGACTGAAGAGGGAGAATATACAGACACCTCCAATGTTATTGAACTGTATTACTGACCTATTTAGATATTAAAAGGGAATATTCAGTGTTCTACAAGATATTACAAGAGCTCCTTTAATCTGAAAACATGCATATGTGTGTACACATATATATGCCTCTCTATGCGTGGACATTGTATGCATCAGCTCCACCCCACCAGCGAGTGCACACATCCAGCCACGCTCTGTGTGCGTGGGTTCACCCTTGTCCACACGTCCACAAACCCACGCAATTACACATACTCCTTCAGGTCGTGTCGAAATTCCTGAGTTTTGGTAAACTGCGGCATAATTTTATTTTTGCCAGACATTGCTAAAGAGGTTAATCCAGTAGGAAAGCAGTTCTGAAAAATACTCTTCAAGTGACCTTATTATTAAATGAACTTCCCTAATGATGTTCCTATGACAAAAAAAAAAAAAAAAAAAAAAAAGAAACAAAACAAAAAAACCCCCACCCCAAACCAAACAAAAACCACCATCAACAAAACCCACAAACCTAACTAAACCAAAAAAACCCCCAACCCTCTAAAAACGTCAAAACCCCGAACCAAACAAGTAAACAAAACCCACAAAAACCCCTCAACCCCCCTCCCCCCAAAAAAAACCCCACAAACCAAACAACAACCCCCAAAACAAAAAACCCAACCAAATATTCGCAGTATAGCTAAATCCCCCTCTAATAACTAGGACTGGAATTAAAGTCGGTCCCAGTCCGGATTTAGCTGTTGTAAGTCTTGACTTCTAGTATAGTTCTAGTCTTACTTTTTCTACCTGTTCGGCAAAGGACCTGTCTGCCGCAGGGAGAAACGATTCTGCCACTTCACCTCGCTTACAGCGACGTGATTCTAACCGTGCCCTTGGCGGTAGTTACATCTACACTTTATTCAATACTCTTTAAAGTCTTTTTTTCTCTTGCAGATCGCGAGGTGCCAAGCCGCTCTGAAGCCTCCTGGTCTGAAACCGCCTTGCTTTCAAAATAAAAAAGAACAGCGTCAAACGCAAAACCTCGCAGCCGTGTTTCGTCCAGACACAGCAACACAAATTCTTTTCGTATCATTTAATCACAGCTATAACCCGACAGCCCATGCCTTTTGTCATTACCGTGCCAGAAGAGAATATTTACCACGATTGTCGGTAATATCCTTAGTGCTTTCCCTTCCCAACTCTTTGTACACATACAGACACACAGACACCCGCCTCCTTGCCTTCTCTATCCCTTGGTCAGTTTGCAACTGGATGGTTTGGTTCATTTCCCTCCTTTTCATACATCATTTGCAAACTTCTGTGTATCTGGGCTCTCTGCGGGGTGGTGGAGTGGCTACAGACCCTCTGCGTTTTGTACTCGTGTGTGTATCTGTGTGTGTGTGTTGGTGTGTGTCAGTCCGCACACCTGTGTGCGTGTGTGCGCTCTAGAAAAGGCGATGTTTGTCTGTCCTCTCCCTACACGCGGAATCCAGGCCAGTGCGATGTGGAGCTCAATAAGAAGCTGCATGAATAAACACGAATAGAAAGTTGTGCTCAGCTAACCGAGGAAATCAGAGCAATACCAGGGCACCAACGTCCACATTTCTTTTCACTTCGGGCCGGGGCAGTAACCTCATCTGGATATGCTAAAAATTAAGGGCAACGGGCAAGCAGATCCAAGTCCCTCGAAAAGGCTGCTGTAATTGATCAGACAGAGGGAGATGGGGGTGACCGAAGCCCACGCCTGACCGTGGAGGGCCAGCAGCAGCCGCGGCCCAGCAGGCACACAAAGGACCCCCAGCCATGCTAAAGGGCTCGGGCAGTGACCACGGAGAGAGGCGGAGGGAAGGAGGCAGGTGGCGTCGGTGGTCCCCAGACCTCCACGCCGGGTGGCAGGCACGCCGGTGGATGCGGAGCTGGTTGGGCATGAAGGCAGAGTTACAGCAGTGTTGTAGGGGAGGGATGGGCGGTGAGGGGGTTAACTAGCGTCTCCAAAGTGCTCCGGAACCGGCTGGTCTCGGCCCGACTTCCGACGGGCGGGGCGGGGCCGTGCCCCCGCGGCGGCGGGCGAGGGGCCGCGGTGCGGGCCGGGCAGCGGGGCCGCCCCGGCCGGCGCCCGGGGAAGCAGCGCGGTGGGCTGCCGGGCTCCGGCCATCTGCCTCCTGTCCTCTGCCTTTCTCTTAAATATTGATCAGACGCACTTCAGCTTCTGAGTAATTTCATCTTAATCAGAGGCCGGGCTCGGCGCGGATAACAAACTAATGCTGGAGAGGGCCTGTGGATAATGCAGGGCCAGGGGCAGGGAGGAGGCAGCCCTCCGATTTGGCGGGGCTCGATAGGCCCTATCTTCCCAGGGCAGATGGATTTAGTGGGTGAGAAGGCTTAAACGCAGCTTTTCATAGATTTACACCTCAATCAGCCATTCAGGTTTTTTATGCAAATCCTAAAACAACATCATTTATGCATTACGAAGCCCGGCTTTGAAACGGCATATCATTAGCTGCACCCTTGGCACCCCTAAACCATGCAGGCACCAATGCCCCTGGATGAGATGTGTCCTCTCCCCCTACAAAGCCCGCCGGCTCCAGGGAGAGGCAGGCACCCCCAGCGCAGCTGGGGCAGCGCCTCCTTCGGGTTTGGGTCGGGGATCCGACCGAAGGAGCAGCTTTTTGGCGATGGGGGTGACAAATGGCGTGGAAGACTAAAGGCCCTGCCCTTCAGATCAAGCCGTGCTGGAGCTTAAGGCCAGGTACCGGTGGGGCGAGGCTAAGGGCGATCTCTGGCCTCCCCTAGAAGCCACGGCACGACGGGGCGATCTTCGGGAAGCTTAATCAGAGGGAAGAAAAATCCAAACCTATCAGTGTGAGGCTGAGCTGAGGTGGATTATTGCTGCCGGCTTGACGCCTTCTAGCTGCAGCTTCGAGACGCGAAAATGAAAAGAAAGAAAAAAAATATGTCCCAAACTTTAACGCCTCTGAATCCTTTCAGGTATCAAACTCCGTTAAAAACATTGCTGGATGAGAACGACACTGCTACCAGAGAGGAACAGAAATACTGCCCCTTAAAAACAATATACCGACATCAAAGATCTGCCTACCCAGTGCTGGAAGGCCAGTTTGTTCTTCTAAAGGCTTCTCCGCTGCCTCACTGCCGGCGGGGAGAGAAAAAACAGCCCAGGCTCCAGCGTGAGATCCTGTGAGGGTGCCGGCCACTGGGGAACCTTTTATCCCCTCCTGGGTAATATTTTCCCTTAAAAAGCCGCGTTGGGGGAGGGGAAGAACCAGGTCCATCACACCACCCACGCGGAACACGGGAGCCCTATTGTGTGTCTGCCCACAGGCAATTCCCGTCCACTTCAGTTTCGTACGAGCGGAATTTATTTTCTGTGCACTCCCCACTCGTGTGGACGGCGGGCCAGCGGCGCGGCCGGAGCTGCCCGTGGGGAAGACCCCGCGCCGGGGAGAGGCCCGCGGGGCGGGGGAGGCGAACCGCGACGGGGCGGCCGCTGCCCCGGGCCCCGCGTGTCCTTTGCCGCGGTGGCTCCCGCCACACGCGGGGACGTGTTCCCTACGTGCTCGCTGCGCTCGCAAGCGCGGCTTTTCCTCAGGGGAACCTCAGGTGTGCGAATGTATTCGCACATCAGTTTATTCTTTAAAAGTACCCGTTAGTGGCTTGCTCTAAAATCTCGCACCCTATGGCCGTTCTCCCAAATCCACAGGTAGCCTCTTGAGGCGTGGGGGGAAAGGAGGAGGGGGAAAAAGCCCGCGCGCTTTCTACGTCTCTCCGCAGACCTAGCTCGGACTTCGCTAAAAAAAGGGAGGAGGCAAGAGGGAGAGAGGACTCGGGCAACACAAAGGTAGATCGGAAGTCCGTATTAGTTTGGAAATGGTCAAGAAATTCCAGGCACGTTTCTCTCTAAACCCCTAGTAATATTCAAAATTGTATTTTCAAGTAAAAACAAGTTTAGAATTTACCTCTTGCTAATTCACGGCTGAATAATCTGCCCAGGGCAAAGCAAAACTTTAAGGAAAAAGAAAAAAAAAGGGGGGGGGGGGTGGAAGGAAAGAAAGATGCTGAAATACTGTTAGTCATGCAAATAAAGGCTTCTTTCAGCACATTACAATATACTCCGGATTGGAGGGGAGGAGCTGCAACCCGTTAAGGGCGAGAAGTTTTTGTTTTTGTTTTCATTTAAAGCTACAAAACAAATCCTGAAATGTCTTAACAGCTCTCTGGAGGCACCCGTCCTTGCAGACAGGCGGTCGAGGAAATCCTTTTAGCTCGCAGTGGGCAAAAAAATGAGCTGGATGGGGGCAAACGATGGAGCACGCGGTGGCGGAGGGGACAGGGAGGGACACGGCCGTGCCCCGCGCCGCCACCGCTATCGCGGAGCTGTGTCCCCGTTGCCGCCCGCAGCCTCCTGGCAGGGTCGCTTCGTGCCTGTAAAACCCCTCCGGGGTGTCCCGCCGGGCCGGGAAGGCGGGGGCCGGAGGGGCGGAGGGGCCGCGCAGCGCTGCGCGCCCCGCGGAGGGACAGAGTGAGGGGCAGGAGCCCACGGGGAGGGAGAGATTTTCCGTGGCGGACAGAAACACCAACATCGCTGGGTAGATAAGAAAATGGAATACTGTATTTGATTTAGAAAGTTTGTACATATAGATAAACACGCAGTTAAGGAAACAATAGTTTAAGCGTCCTACGTGGAGTTTAAGAAGAGACCCCCCAAAGCTGCTATGAAATACTCAAAATAGCTTTTGCATAAGATAACTACAGTTGCACCCTAAGCTTTTTTTTTGCTTTTTTTTTGCCTTTTTTTTTTTTTTTTTCTATCGCTGAGGTCCCTTTTGGAAACTTAGCAAGTCAGATTTTGACAGCTAAGTTTGTGCAAGGAACACCGAGTCAAGGAAAATAAAAAGGAGAGAGAGAGAAAGGGTGGGAGGGAGATAGAGAGAGGGGAGGAAGAAAGAAAGAGGAGAGCAAATATCATATACAAGCATTTCTACACATATATTACAAACTGGGAAAATGACCGCATCATTAAGATATACATAATTCATATAAAATTTTGAAATAAAAATAAAAATCTGTTACAGTCATAACTATTCTTTTTCCACATTTATAACCAGTACCCACACAGGCAGTGACAGAAGTGTAGAAAAAAAGGTGCTTACGAATAAAATGATTGTCTGCGGAACAAAAAAACAGAAAATTGCATCTTGGCTGGACCATCACTTGGACTAAAAAAAAAAAAAAAAAAAAAAACCAAAAAAAAAAAACCACCAAAAGAAAAAAAAAAAAAAAGAGAGAGAAAGAGAGAGGAAGAGAGAAAGAGAGAGAAATAGGACCAACAAAAAGGCGATAAACATTTGTTATTTCCCTATTCAAGGAGTTCCTTTTAAATTTTTTTTTATTTTTGATTTTTGTACAAATTCGATCGGAGTTTGCATTTGTTTGTCTGGTTTCTGTTTGTTTTCCTTTACTATAGAGAATATTTTTTCCCAGATACAAATTTAATCATCATCATCATGCAAGTGGGTGAAATGCGTCCATGGAAAAGCGCAAAGGAGAAATCGTGCTTGTCCTAAAAAGAATACAATTGTCACTTTTGCTTTGTTTTTTTTTTTTCCTTTCTTTTTATATATATAATAATTATTATTTCCCGCCCTCCCCCCCACCCTTCCCGCTGCAGCACCAGCGTTTGTGACTGTTGAAGTTTTAGCTCCATCTCTTGGTGGTGGTGTTGGCTGACGGTGGTGGTGGTGGATTCTCTGATCCCTGTCTGTTTGTTTGCTATTATGTTTGGGTCGGGTTTGGCCTTTTCTTTCCTCCCGGCTGTGTGTGTGCGTGCATGCGTGTGTGTGTCCTGATTCTAGGTTGCCTCGGTTTGTTTTGCTCGGGACGGGGAGAGGGTGCTCGGCTGTTTGGATTTGGATTTTTGTTTGTTTGTTTGTTTGCCGATATCATACATCACATTCCGAGTCGCTGGAGGTTACCGAGAGGATGGAGGTGCCCGTCTCGGCTCTTTCTGTCAAACTGGAGACGCTGGTGGTCGGGCTGGCCGCCGTGGACGGAGACTCGGCCGAGCTGTGTGTCGGGCAGCCGGGCTCTGCCAGCGACCGCATGCCGCTCTGTCCTATCGCCTGGTGCTGGAGCCTGCATCGCGCCGGGAGACAAAACAACAGCACAGCCCCGCTCAGACACCGGGCGCGGCCGAGGGGACGGCGCCCGCCCGACCCTGCGCCCTCCCGGGGACGGCCCGGCCCGGGACGGAGCGGAGCGGACCCTGGGCCGTGGGGCGCGGCCCCGCTCGGCCCGGTCCGGCCCGGCCCGGGGGCTCTCCCGCAGCGCCCCGGGCAGCCCGCAGCGGCGGCGGGAGGCAGGGCCGGGCCGCGCTGCCCGCTCAGGCCGCCCCGGGGCAGCGCGCCCAGCGCACACAGCGACAGGGCCGCGCTCTGAAACGGGACGGGAGCGCGGGGAGCAGCGCTGCCCCTGCCCGCCTTTGGAAAACACGAGCAGCGCCTTCTCTTTCCCCGGAGTGCCATTCATTCATCCCCGCAGCACGGCGGGCCTAGGAGAAACCGTGTGTGCGTGAGCCCCTTTAACACTTGGGCACCGCGCAAAGCTTCAAGGAACGGTCCGTAGCGGGCAAGAATCCTACTGGATCCCCACTTTGTGCTCTAGCTAGCACCTGCCTAAATATTTCCCAGTGCACAGACGCTCTGGGTCTGCGGTAGGGAAGGAGGGAGGTCCTGTCCCAGGGACGCAGCGCTATGAATAAAATACAAGAAGGAGAATGCGGAACACAGCGCTTCTCTCCCCTCGAAATTCGAGTCCTTTTTTCATCTGAAAGCCACAGTCAGCTTTAAAGTGCCTGTTATTTCATTGTCAACCCTTAAGGGAATATTACCTTTGAGCATTTTTTTTAAGAGGCAATAAATATTTTTTTAGGTTCTCTAGCATATTGCAAATGCTCCTCTGGGTCCGTTTATTGCACTCGAAACCTAAAGAAAGCCTAATTCGGGGATAAGAGCTAAAAGTCCTGGACTGAGCAGCCAGCCTCAGCCTCTAGCGCCTAGGATTGCCAGTGTGAATCAAAACACACTCTTCTCTCAAGTGTTTCTCACCGAAGTATTTTAAATTTAACTTCCTACAAAGAACGGAAAAAATGCAGCCGGTTTATTCTACATTTCTCATTATTTTAAGTTGTCTAATTTCAGAGCCTTTTATTTTTCTCTCATTTACAAATCCTGGTGCATTCATCTGCTGTCAACAGCGTTGAGTCAACAAAAGCATCCGTAGGCAACTTCTGTTTATTTACAGTCCTAAGCTGATCTGTTTTCCATTTAATGGAAATTAAATAGCGAGGCACTTTAGGTTGCATTTCTCCTACAGAATCTTTAATCAGTAGCATCAGTGCTATAATTAGGAGGAATTTAAGAGACAGCATTTATAAGAAGAAGTTTTTGTTTACACCCTTACAGTGGTAGCGAAACTTAAATTAAAATGAAACCAATGGGTCAAACTAGATTAAGGGTCCATTTTCATTTGCAAACTAACTTTTACGACAGTAATGAGAAAGAAAGGAAAAATGCAAAAGAAAGGAAGAAGGGTACCTCGCTTTTATCGTGGCAAAGCAGACAGGAAAAAAAAAAGCAAACAAAAAATAAAACTCAAAAACCAAACCCAAAAAACACACCCAGAGACACGCAAATAAATGGAAGCGTAAATGTACAGGAAACACACGACCAGGAGGCCAGGTCGCCATGTGGTGTAAACACAGATATGGAGATGCAGGGGGAAAAAAAGATTCCCGGTCTCTTAAAAGATTTTTGTTTGGTTTGGGGGTTTTTGGCTGGGTTTTTTGGGATGGTTTTTTTATTGTTGTTGATTTTTCTTCCCCATGAGCCAAAAAGCTCTGGGGTATGCCTGTGCTGGTCCCGCTGCGCATGCAGAGCAGCCCGAACAATTGGAGCGGAGCCGCCGAAGCCCGCTCTGAACCGCACAGCCTGCCTCGGCCTTTCGGCGGGGGAACCGCGCCGGAGCCTGGCCAGGCACAGATCCCGGCAAGCCGAAAGCCAAACCGGAGCCTGCCGACCCGGAGCCGTGGGGTTCCCCGTCCTCCGCGCCAGCCGCCGGTGCCAGGGAGGGAGGGAGGCCGGGAGAGCCGGGCGCTGCCCCCGCCGCAGCCGATGTGCTCCGCGCACATCTACACACACGCGTGCCCACGGAGCTGCCCACGCCCGCCGGGAGCCCCAGCCCTGTCCGCACCCCGGGAGTCCGCAGGGAGCCGGGGCAGGGTCGGAGGCACGTCAGGCAACTTCGAGCCGTGCCTATCCCCGCCGCATCCCTGTGGCTGCCGGGAGACCTACCCGCCCTGCGAGGGGACCGATTTGTCCCCGATGGAGAGAGGAGGAGGAGGAGGGAAGGAGAGGCAGAGGCGCGCTGCCGCCCAGGCGGCCGCCGAGCAGCGGAGCGCGGCCGCCCGCCCGCGAGGTTCCGCCGCCCACCTCGCCCCCCGCCCCGGAGAGTGGAACCGCAGCCCCACTGACCTGTTTTTAGCCGCCGCCGCTCTGTCTCTTTGCCTTCGGTTTTTGAACCAGTTGCCTACTTGCGTGGGGGTGAGCCCCGTGGCCTGAGCCAGTTCCCTTTTCTTGCTGGGGTTGGGGTAAGGGTCCTGCAGGTACCACTCCCTCAGGAGGCTGCGAGTCCTCTCCTTGAAGCAGTGCGTCTTCTGCTCGCCATCCCAAATGGTCCTGGGCAGCGGAAACTTCTTCCTCACCCTGTATTTATCAACCGGCCCCAGCGGGCGACCCCTTAGCTTCTCGGCCTCCTGGTAGTGCGCTTCTAGCCACATGGCCTGCAACTTGCCGTGGGACTCCTTGGTGAATTTGTGGTTCTCCAGGATGTGGTAGAGGTCTCGGAAGTTGCCCGTGTGGAAGGCCACCACCGCCCGGGCGCGGAGGATGGACTCGTGCTTGTTGATGGCCTCGCATGCCCCCGGCGCCACCGGCAGCGACCAGAGGAACCTCCCCAGCCTTTCTATGTCTCCAGTCTCCTCCAGCGTCTCGCAGACGCTGGCCACTTGCTCCGGGGAGAAGTTGAGTGTGGGCAGCTGAAACATTGACAACTCTTCGTGGGGTGCCCGGGAGCTGCCGCCTCCACCGCCGCCGGCACCGGGGCTGCAGCCCGAGCCGCTGCCGCTGCCGCCGCCGCCGCCGCTGGCGAGAAGGAGGGAGCGGTGGTGCGGATCGGCGGCGAAGTTTGGCAAGAAGAAATGGGTGGGATAAAGCTCTAGCGGGGACCTGAACACCATGGGATGACCGGGGAGAGGGGGAGATAGATCAAGGAGAAAAGAAAGAAAGGGAGGAAGAAGGGAGGAAAGGGCACACGCACCGCGCACGCATCCACACCCGCACACGCACACACAGCCACATAGAGGCACGGGGACACACACACTCACACGCACACGCGGGCACACGCACACGCGCGCTCACACACACCGCACACGCACTCACACACACCCGGCCCCGCGCCGCCGCCGAGTCAGGATTCAGTGATTCAACAGCGATCGCCCTAATGACAACAGCCTCATAATATCTCCCCTAAATCCACAGTGAGTGCAGCGCTGAAACATTTTGTTTCGCTTTTCTATTGGTCTTCTGAGTGTCGTTGTGGCGTTGCCATGGCAGCCTCTGCCAATCACTGTCAGCCCTGCCAATCATTACGGAGTACGTAAGGAAGGTTTTTACCACTTCGCCCAAATGCACGGGGGGGAGGGAAGCTGGGCGGTTGGTGGAAAAGCCTGGTTTGTTGTTTGGATTTTTTTTTTTCCTCCTTAATCTTTGCAACTCCTAATCTCAGCACTTCCCCTTCTCCCTGTCTCTCCCCCCTCCTTCTCCACACCCCTCCTAAATAAGGGATCAAATAATGCGAAAAGCAGTGTGCACATATTTGTTGAATGGGATGAGCAATTAGAGGGTGGAATATTATTGTGATCTTAACGAGCCTCGTTAAAGCTAAAGGAGATATGGGGGAAAAGTAAATGGGCCAGGCTGGGATACACGTTCGGATAAAGGGCTCCTAACTGAGACAATTTACACATGATTTGCACGTAGTTTCACTTCATTCTGCCTATCTGAGCACTAATAGTGCCGGGGAAGAAAAGAAAGATGAGATCATTAGACCCATCCTCACGCCGGTGACCCTCCCAGAAGCAGGCACATACAGTACAGGCTGCGTTTAGCCCTGGTTCACCGAAGAGTCTCTCCTCCCCTCTCCCGCTGCCTGCCTCTCTCCGCGGAAGGAGGCTTCCTCCGCCGCGGAGTTCCGCGGCCGCTCCGCCGGGAGCCGCCCAGGGCGCGCAGCCCGGATCCGCTCCGGCTCCGCCACCGAGCCCGGCGGCGCCCGCTCGCTGCCTCCCCCGTCCCGCTCCTCGCTTCCCCGCCCTCCCGCTCCTTCTCTTCTTCCTTTCCTTCTCCCTTCTCTTCCCTCTCTCCACTTTGTTTTTCTTGCGTTCTGGCTTTCCTTCTACCACTCTCCTCACCTCCTCTCGCCCCTTCCTTTCTCCAGAGCCCAGAGACCTTGCGACGTTGTTCCTCGCTCCCAAATCCGCCGAGGTTTTACACTGTACCTCTCCTTTTTCCTTTTCCCGCAATTTCTGCCCCCAACTTGCAAGGGTCTTGTGCGGAGAAAGAGATGCGTGCAAAAAAGAATAGTTGAGCTTTTTTTTTTTTTTTTTTTTTTTTTTTTTTTTTTTTTAAATTTTAATTGAGAGCAGGGAAAATATCCGTGGTGGTGGTTTGAGTCCATCCCTCAGTAAGACACAGCTGGGTCGTCAGACCTTGCTACCATGCAACTATATTTATTATTAGGTATGTTGCTTTTAAGAAGATTTAATCAGCATCTTGAGCTGGTAACTCTTTTGTTTGGTTTCTGTAGCTATGGAAGTGTGATTTACAGAGATTTGTACGGGTCATGGACATCTTTCCAGACTTACTGTGTATATTTAGACAGGACTTTGCTTGGTGTTAAAAAGTGTATATTTTGAATAGGTTCACACACAGTAGCAAACAATACCGACATTGTAAAGGCATGTACAACGAGTATTGAAACGCAGCATCCAGACTTCAACTAATCTGCCCTCAATAAAGCTGAAATAATTATCCTAAGCCGCCTTTCTAGAAGAAAAATCATTGAGGAATTCAAAACTTTTTTAAAGATCTTTTCTGCATTCCGATGGAGATCGAGGGGTGAGGCTTGGAGCCCAAACTACTTTCAGACATCAATGGAGGGAAGGAGGGGGGGAAGTGAGATATTACAATTAAAATGTGAAAACATAGCGTGACTTGCCCTATCCGAAGGATAATAATAATACTGCTATGGGTGGTAGAAGTTCTTTAGCTGCGCTCCAAACTGGTTGTGATCCTTTCACAGCGCACTCCTCGTGAAATAATTCCAAGTGGCAGATGAATAGGTCCAGTTGGAAGAGCTGCTGGACTGGAAGAAGCTCGCTGTATTACACATTCATCTGATTTCCACTAAACTGTCATCGGTGTGCTACATGGCTTCATAGTCCTAATGGAAATAATTCGCCCTCTTAATTTTTAGTGATATGCTTAAGCACTTCTGTTAACAGACTCGGGGAAAACTTCTTTTTACCCTCCCACCTTCCCTGGCTCATATGTCCAGTCATACAGCTAAGGAGGGAAAGAGACTTCTCAGCCTCTCTACAAATCGACTTGGAGGTATTAATTGGACAACAATATGTTTAGCCAAAGATTTTAATACACACACACACAAAATCTTTTTCTTTGTAATCCTTTCCTTTTATGTAAAGGATTACAGAGGAGAGAGTGGGGGGAATTCCTGCGGGAGTTTCTTAATATTTGATTCCATTTTTATTCGAGCTGCAAATTAAACTACCTTAAAATGTATTTCCAGGATAACATCCAAACCACCTCTGTCGTTTGGGGTTTTGTTGTTTGGTGGGGTTTTGTTGTTGTTGTTGTGACTTTTTTAATCTCACGGACTATCATACACTGGTCGTTCAGCTTTAGGTTGCAACCCCTCTATTAGTATTCCTGATGAATCTCTAAAAGCTTCTACATATATTCTTTCTTTCTCTCTCTTTTCCTTCCACCCCCCCCCTTCTTTTTTTTTTACTTCCCTCCCCCCCCCCCCCCCCCCCCCCCCGACGTATGAAACATGTAACAACTGCATTTCTGGCCAAAATCTTTCTTCCACAATATCCTTCCATAGGGTATTTCAACGCATGTTCTGTGTGCCTGCGTGTTTGAAACCGAACAAACCCACAACCCTGCCTCTCAGCTAATATCAAGGTCTCCCTGAAGCCCAGTCTGCTTTCTGTGCTGCGAAGGTCCAGCACGGGAGCTCTGCTAGCCAGAGGCTCCGACGAGGACGGAGCCAGCATCCTCAGGCGTTTCCTCCGGTGGCCGAGGCGCGGTGGTCGCTGGCCAGAGCTCGGGGAGCGGATCCTGCCGGGGATTCAGCGCTCCCCTAAGCCTGTTAGGGACACACTCTCATGTCCTGAAATGTGCAAGCAGATAATTGTTGGCGCTCCAGCTTTGTGTGAGGAGGCCAGGGTGTAAATGGCTTTTAATGACTGCAGCTGCTGGCTGCAAACTGTCAATGGGATCGGCTAATGCCGAGCCCGGACCCGCCGGGCGCCGCCGCCGCCGGGCGGGCGCGGCCGCGGGCGCGGAGCCGGGCGCGGTTGGCGGCAGCGGCAGCGGGAGCGCGGCGGCGGCGGCGGCGGCGGACGGGGCTGGGCAGAGGCTGCCCTCTCGGCTGGGGAAATCCTTTCCGGATCCTGTAAGTTTGTTACGGGCGGGCGGAGGTCCCGCGGGGGAGAGCCCGGGGGGTGCGCGGCCTCCTCCTCCTCCCCCCCGGCCCTTCCCCACCCCCGCGCTGGGGCCCGGGGTCCGGGGCCGCGTAAGGCGGGGTCGGTCCCTCTACTCTGACGATGGCCGTCTTCTCCAGGCCGGGGAACCTGCCGTCCGCTTCCAGTCAGTCTTACTTGGTCCCACACCATTTATTGTTTCAGCTGCTAGAATGACATGTGGCTCTACAGGGCAGGGAGCAATCCTCCCCTTCTCCCCGAAAACCTCCCCCTGATCAAACCCGGGCAAGCCGGTGCTCTCTTCTGGAGGGAGCCCTACGAAGTTGTGTGCGTGTGTATGTGTGCGTCGGGCTGCCCGCCTGCAGGACTTTTCTGGGGAGAGGAAGGGAAGCGGAGAGAGAAGCTCTTTTATTTCACTGCTTATTTTGATGGTCGCTCCCAGGAGGCTGCGATTTTCTGCTGCCTAGTTAGTGCCCCTTAATCCTGACTCGGGAGTGACTCAGTCGACGCTTGCAAGCGCTGATTATTTTTTTTTTATCGGGGGAGGCAGGGGTTCAGACGGGGCTGGGGCGTAGCGGCCGCGGCACCGGCGAGAGGAAAATGCAGCACTGCGGCCGCGGCGAGGGGGAAGGCATGGGGGGAGAAAGGGAGAGGCAGGGGCAGGTAGAGGAGAATCCATCGCGTTGGTCTTGTAAGGCTTTTTGTATGATTAATATAACGATTTAATTGTATTTTTGTCAGTCTTCAGGGACAAAGGCTGACAAATTTGTACGGATGCTGTCTTTAAAAACACAACTATCTTCCTTCCTTCCCTCTTTCTTTCTTCCTCTCTTTCTTTAGTCACGATTTCCCGGGATAAATGAATGCGCATTTGATGGGTGTGTAAGATGTGGCCCATCCGGCTCCCGTAACAGAGCTCTGTGGATGCGGTGTGTGCTGTACCGGCCGTGATAACAAACAAGTGGCAAGTGAGATTTTTTTAATTTTTTTTTTTTTAGTTGCTTGGATTGGCTTAAGAAGTCTAGGGGGTATTTAATTAGTGGTCCAAAATACTGCTTCAGCTTCCAAGTTAAACTTCCGGGGACCTCTCCCACACTTTATTTTGCATGAACACGGAGGCTGGATGAGGAAAACGTGAAATACCAACAATTTATAATTACTTAAAAAAAAAAAAAAAAAAAAAAAAAAAAAAAAAAAAAAAAAAGGAGAGAGAGAGAGAAAAGGAATGCAGCTCTCCTCCGCGATGAGATGACGGCTTGGGAAACAGAAAACTTTCCCGAGGAGGCGAGGGAGCCGCAGCCGCCTCCCGGCTGGGCTGGGCTGCTTCCCCCCATCCCTCTGGGTCTGCTAACAGTCGAAAGTTACCTGCTCTGTAGCAGAAGCAGCCGTACAGTCGCTTGCTCCTGAATTAAACAAAACTCTTAATGATGTAGCATTATCAACAAGGGACACTTGATTGACTGATCTAGGTATGATATATGTGCTGGGCGTCTAAATTAAATATTAAGTGAAATACTTAGCTCTAATTAGAAATCATAACCTAGCGATGAAAACTTGAAGAAACAAATTGCGGGGGGAGGAGGGGACAGGCTTTAAACGCTGCAGAGAGGAAAGTGGCGGTGATGTGTACAGAGTCTGACATATTAGCAACAAGCAGCAACTTTGAAATGATTGACGTGTCATTAAAGCCATCAGGCTGATTTTAATAAATCTTAAAAAAAAAAAAAAAAAAAAAAAAGGAAAGAAAAAAGAAAAAAGTGTGGAACCTCGCAGACAGGTTATTTATTAATCAGCGCATTAAACCCGAGAGAAACACAATTAGAATGGGGGAGAAGCCGACAAGGCGGGGGGAAATCTGTTGACGAATTAAGGAAATAAACGTCCATAAAGCAGCGACCATCCAGCTGGGGGCTTCTCTGGGAGATGGAGATGTCAGAGCTAGATGCCTTCTCCCCCGAGTGTGCCTTCCCAAGGTAAACAAGCACACAGTTGTCTCAACTTTCTCCTTTAGTACAAAGTTCCTGGTGCGACGGAAAATTTGAATATTTTATCAGTCTCTTGTAGTGACCCTCATTAGGTGGGCATCCTGCTAAGGCCTTGGCGTTACAAGAAAGCTGCCCAATCAGAGCATTTGCACGCCTTGTTAGCGATGGTTAATGAAGCTTCCCCATGCACTCAAAGAAAGGCCCCCTCGATGTAGATTTACCTTATGTCAACTCGTTACTTCTAATGAATCGCATCAAAATTCTTCCCTGAATGGGGCCGAGGCGCCCGGACCGGCATCCCCTCGCCGCCCGGCGGAGCCCACCCCTGCCACCGCCGGCACTTTAGCGGAGAATCCGGGACCGAGGTGACCGGGCGCAGTTTGGCTGTGGGGAGGGGGAGAAGAGGCCGAGGGAGGGGACGGAGCGGAGAGTGCGGCCGGCGGCGGCGGGGGCACCGCAGCCTGCGGGGGGGCCCGGCCCGGCCGCGGCTACCGGCGGGGGCAGCGGCCGCGGAGGCTTCGCTGCGGGCAGGTACACGTTCGCTCTTCGCCTCTAATTTCCAGGCTCCCCCCATCCCAACCCCCCACCTCCCCGTCCCTCCGGGCTAGCATTTTAAAATCAATTAGTATTTTCAATTCTTGAGGTGAATTATTCAAACAAATGTTTGGGAGACCCTGAGGGAGAATTTGGCCGTGACAAAAGGTTTGATTAGCTTTATTTCCCCCCAAAAGCAACAAAGGCGTAGGGCTGCGAGAACAATCCGCTACATCAGGGCATGTTCAATTAAATGAAAGTCATTAGCTTCGCCGTGAAAGCACTACCTTTAAAATCAGATGGGGCGGGCGGGAAGGGGGGAGTGGGTGTACTCTGATAATTGTGGCAGGAGGATTTAACACTCCCCCTCCCCCTATACACACAAAGCCCTCCAAAAAGAAGAAAAAGGAGGGGGGGACCCAAACCCAACACTTCACCCTTTGGAAATTTGTGCTCTGTCTAAACAATAGGAAGCCCATAATGCAGATTATAACACTCACTGACTCGAATCCATTATCTGCCCTCCACACTGTCTATATATTGATTTCCATATACTTTCTATTGCTCTCAATGACTGAGCAAAGCTCCAGTTAAGAGCCCGCGACACACAGGAGCGCTGCTTGAACTACATCTCACCAATACGAGCGGGAGCCGGTTGTAAACACCAAATGCTCCCACTTTCCCGGTGTAGCTGTGAACAAGCACACGACCACCCCTCCACCCCCGCAAGGAAGCTGGCGGCCGGGCAGAGCCGGTGCGCTGCCCCGGGGCCCCCTCCCGCCGCGAGGAGGGCGCGGATCCCCCCGCGGAGCCACGCTAGGTGCCCACGCCGGTGTCCGCGGGAGAAATCCCGGGGCCGCTGCCCGGGGCGCCCCGTCCCGGGAGCGCCGCAGCCGCAGGCGGGAAGGAGGGTCCGGCTCCCCTCGGGGCACAGAGCCCGCATCGCCGGGCGGGCAGAGCTGGGGAGCTCCGCTCCCCCCCGTGGCCCTCCTCCAGCAGCCCCTCTCCCCAAGACCCGAGCTCTCAGTGAGGGATGGCGGTGGTGTCTTTAACTCTGAGACCCAACAGAGCAGAACTTTCCCAAGGCAGGATCCTCCGGACGGTAAGTTTGATATTTAGATTAAGATCACTTCCTCACGGGCTCCTGTAGTGTGTGTGAGAGTATGTGAATGTGAGGAAGACGAAGAGAGGGAGCAAGCTCAGCTCAAAGCGACCATGAAAGAGAGAGAAGAAACCCCCAAGAGCACGACCTTGCTTTTTGGGGGAAGTGCTCTTAAAGGGAGGTGGGCTGGGAGCGAGAGGCCGCCGAGGCTGAGACGGGGAGCGCAGTCGAGCTGCCCCTTCCTCTTCGCAACCTTCCTCTGCAGGGCATGGCTCCAGGCGGAGGAGAAGAAGGCATCGAGAGGGTTAAAGTGCCGGGCGAGAATTAGAAATTTGGAAGCCAATATGTGTTGGGGGGAGGGGGAATAAAGCGGTAATTCTGCTGCTGTAAAGACCCCAAATAATCCACTCGGAACCCGTATAGATCGGAGAGATCCGGGACAGCGTCTTAAATGGTCACATCTCGCCCCCCCTCCCCTTCCTCCCTCCCTTTACTTTAATGAAGACTGTAAATTTGCTTCGAGGCAGTGCGCTGGGTTGATAAGTCCTCCCCAGCTAATATGTTAAAGTTTAAATACCAGCAGGTGCAAATTCATTCTACTTAAGGCTATAAAAATAATGCCGAGATTCAAGAGCACAAGAAGTCAGCCTTTGTATTGTGATTTATAAAAGGGAAATTGCGCTATACATAGCCAACTATTTACAAAAAAAAAAACGCACCCCAACCCCCAAAGCCCTGAAAGTGCTAAACTCTTCTTAATGATGCCGAAGGTGAAGTTGTTTCATATTGGACAAAATGGGAATTATTCTTTGTCATGTAAATCACCCTTCACTTGACCTCAGGTTAGAGGATAATGTTCATTCTTAGTTCACACTAAAACTTATTTAAATTAGAGAGCCTGAAGAATCATTTCACCAAATCCGTGTAATAAAGTGAAGTGGACTTAGGGATCGTCATTCAAAAAAAAAAAAAAAAAAACCCCGTGGGTTAGGAAGGTGTACTTTAAAAACTGGTATTTGCTGCAAACCTCGAGGATTAGGAGGTTTTTATTTAATCAAGTTTTGCTCCTTGGATTTCCTGAGAAATGTGTATATAATTTCGCATAACAAGATTAAAAGAAAGGAAAAGATATGAATCAAAGGAGCTATAGATACACAAAAGACCTCCAAGTAACAATTACTGTAATACATATTTTAAAATAGGAGAAGAAATGAAAAGATATTTAACAATTGGGTAAAACAGAAATGAAGGTTTGATAAAGAAGATGCAGCTTGCGGTGCTATTTCATTCGATAAATATACTTTTGGCGTGGAGTGACAGGATGTGTTATTTTGACACAAAATGAAAGCGTTACTGCAGATATAGAGACACAGATATGCACGAAGACAGCTGTACACACTCATTTATAAATTAGTGGGTGCACGTGGAAGGAAATCTGAGCGTCTCCACTTTCCAAAGCAACACGGAAAAATATCCCATAGGTGAGGCACTGGGCTGAGGTAGGTTTAATATTGAAGTGCTGGAGATTATTGGAAATCAAATAAAAATTCGACACACACAGACCCATTAGAGGATTTAGTGGTGAGGAGAGAGAGATTTTCCAGGGCTTTTGTTGCTAATGTTTCAATGCTAGGCGCTAACTTTAAGAAAAGTGTCAGTAGAATAACAAATTGAGGGCATGAAAGGCCACGGAGAGAAAGCAAGCAAGGATGCTCTTGACTTCTTAGCAGTTGCTTAGAAAGGATCTCGAGCTTAATATGGGGACTCAATCAGCGGCGAGCACAAAGCTGGGCAGAGGGAAGTTGGGCTCAGCACGTGCACTTTGGTCAAGTCGCTCGAGTGAGCACCGGAGGGGGTGGCCGCGGGCGCGGAGCCTCCCCGGGCTGCGCCCCGGTGCCCCGCGCCTGGCACCGCGGCCGCGGGCACCGCCTTCCCGCACCCCGGCCCGGGGACGGCGGCGGGCACACGCAGCCAGGGGCTGTGCGGCATCCGTGCCCCTTTTTCGCCTCTGCGACAGGGCAGGAAAAATCCGCCTGCACCGGACGGGTGCGGGGGCCGGGATGGGGGACTGGAGAGAGCACAACTTGTCCCTTTGCTGGAGCGCCAGCAGTGGGTTTTGTCAAAAGGTTCTGTTATCAAACTCGGTCTTTCTACTAGAAACAGCCGATTTTAAAGCCCGCCTGTAAAGATTTTTAACAGCTTAACGAAATATCAGAGATAAGGGAAATCTGGAAGATGCTCCCAGGACATCAGACCTTAATGTGCTCCTTCAGCGGCGGAGGGAGCTCCATTCTGTTCCCTGCACGTATTATACTGCAGACAGGGTTCGATATATACTCTATTTAATCTTGCTCTGTGACAGAGCTGTTTAAGTGTATACCATGCCTACGTTCTTTGTATCAAGACCAAAAGGATGCATTGTTGAAAGAAAACTATTCAAAATCTTTCATCTGATAGAAACGATCCAGCAACTGTGAGGCAGCTACAGCACAATGGTTCTGTCTGCATAATAGGTATCTCATAAAAATACAGCATGTCATTGCAACAAAAAGTTAAAAGTCTTAAATGCATCCATCTTATATATTGCGTGAAGTCAATAATATTCTAACCTCTCCTGCACCCCGCCATTAAATGGTACACGGCACTTTAAAATCGAGGGCATTGTGATTGAAATCCCAGTCTCTAGCAGAGAAAGAGGGGAGCAAGGTAACTTAGCAAGGACCATTACGGATGTAATGACCTCAGGGTAAATATTCATTAGGAAGAGGGGATTCCTCTTCTAATACCCAGTCTATTTTCTTTGGAATGCAATATCACGGAGACTAATGTGGTAGCAAGACCCAAGATTTAAAAGGAGATTATTACCAAGTGTGTTGGGAAGAGTTTGAGAGATCCCTTTTTTTTCTTTCCAGACACTTTTCTCAAGTGGGACGCAAATGCCAAGAATAGCATTTTTAAAAATCCTCTTTCTGATTTTATTCGGAAAGCTGGAGAAGCTTGCTCCTTGCTTAGCCCCCGGCAGCAGAAAGAAGAGAACATTTAAGCAGCACGGTGAGCAGCCCTGCCTCCCTTTTCCCTTGGTAGGTGCACTTAGACGGCGGCAAGAGAGCCTGCACACCCCCCGGGGACAGAGTCTGCCTCCTGAACTACACTCCTGCTGAAGAACAGTAGCTCCCACCTCCAAACCAACTGGGACTGGCGCTTTAAAGTAGTTCCGAACAGTGCTCCCGTGTCTCAACATGGTCACGTAGGAGATTTGAGCCTTTTAATTTCCAGACACAAGGAATAACTCCCTCGGAGCTCCAGGCTGGTTTAGGTGGTCGATTGTTGGGTGTTTTGGTGGGAGTTTTAAATTTTTTAAAACATTTTTTTTCTAATAATGTAGGGAGGGAAATTGGGTACGATTCGCTTGTAGACACAGAAACATAAAGGGGAAGAGAAAGCCTGGCCGGGGCATATTTGGCTGTGGGGAAGCTCCCCGAGCCGCTGTGCTGTCCCCGGCGGGATGGCGGTCGGGGCTGGAGCGCTGCCGGGCCCGGCGCAGCCCGCGGCCGGCCCTGCGCGGCAGCCAAGGGGCGCTCGCCTGGTGTGACCCTCAGGGAGCTCATCGGAACTGCTCCACACCGAGAGGAGTGCTTCTCCCGCTCGCAGGCGCCATGTTACCGCCGGGAGCCGGGGCTGGGGCCGAGGGAGGGCGGGCGCGCAGTTAGTCTACTTTTACGCAGTTGGTAATTCAGACTGGACGAGCGCTCGATGGCTCCATAAAAAGAAGGGAAAAAAAGTACTTTGGGATTATTCTTTTCTTCTTAGCCCCCCCTGCTATCCCTCCTTTTCCAGCTTCCCCCGAGGGGATGCGCTTTGTAACACTGATGCCTGTTCTGGGACCCCACGGAGCATCCTCCCCCTCCCCGCCCGCTGGGAGAGGGGGGCGCGGGGGCGATCCCCGGGAGCACGGCACGGCACGGGGGCCTGCCCAAGGCCCCGGCACTCGCCTTGCCGGGCCCGGGCACCCCCTGGCAGCGCCCTAGAGTGCCCAGCTTCCCCCATCCTGCTGCCTGCCGGGAGGGACGGGGAAAACTCCCCAAGCCTCGCTCTCTCCGCGCACACCCTGTGCTGGGAAGGCTATGAGGCTCAAAATAAGAGAATAGCCCAAACACCTCTTTCCCCCGGTGCAAAATGATTGTTGCTGCACTTTGCTGAGCTCTCCGTTCCCTCAGCTCTCAGAGACCTGCTCCTTAGTCAACGGCGCTCTTTTGTCTTTCCCACCCCCCGTCCCCCCCTTATTTTTATTGTGGAAAAAAACTAACCAACCCCACCCAAACCCCGGCAACAACAACTTCTGTAGCTGTGCAGAAGTGGAGGAAGCAAGACCGCGATCGCGGCAGGGATACAGAGAAGCCGGACAGAGCCGCTCCTCCCCTGGGCCCACAGGGCTGGTGCCGTCCTAAAGACTGAAGTCCTCTCAGGATTTCGGAACAAAGACAGCCCAGCCCAGCCCAGCCCAGCTACGCCACGCACGAATCTCCACTGTAATCCTGGGTTTATCTTCTTTTTTTTTTTTTTTTTTTTTTTTTTTTTTTTTTTTTTTTTTTTTTTTTCCTTTCTTCATTTGCCCTGTTTTCCAGCCTGCGGTTCCTGAAGGTCAGATGGGGAGGTCATAGCTTTGCATCCCCTATAAATAGATTTTGATATTTAGACAGCTATTGCTACTCGATATTAACTTACAGGATAATGGCGAGAGATACCGTATGCGCTGAACCTGTTATTCACGAGTGAGCAGCGTCTGTCGAATACAATTCTCGTCTTTTTGCCCTGTTTGGCTGTAGCACACATCAATAGGGCGAAGGACGTCTTGAGGCTGGGGTAGGGACGGGGAGCAGGACGGCTCTGCGGGGCCACAATTGCAAATACAGTGTTGAAACTCTACAAGGGTTTAGAGAGCTGAAGTCAAGAGCCAGGTCTGCACAGACTGGCTCTGAGCGAGTGCGGGACCAGCTCAAGACAGGCTGGCCGAAAGATTCCAGAGGGCTTTTGACACTTCACATTAAAATGTAATGAAGGCTGCTGAGGTGGAAGGGTCTTCCCTCTGCACGTTCACAGCCCGATTTCACCTATTTCTGACTTCAAAAATAATGGGTTCCAGGTAGATCTGAACCAGAGGCTCAGAGCTCACCACTAACCCCTTTGCTGTTTACAGAGCATTCAAAAGAAGGCAAGGTCTTCAAATGTGGGCAATACTTTGAAGGGAGAACTAAGAGTTCTCGATTCCTTTTCACAGAGCATCCCCTCTTCTGGCTGTTCCCGAATCTTCCTCTGCCTTTCGTCACCTGCGAGGCAGAAAGGCCTTTACTCCCAGCCGACCTGGGTGCCGGCACTTTACTTGGCAGTGCGATTAAAAAGAATTTCACGGCCGGGACTCCGGCAGAGGCGTTAGAGCAGATCTCCCCGCAGCCGGGATGCGCCGAGAGGGGACGGCCAGCGCTTTGGGAGCTGGTGGAACTGCCCGGCAGCGGCGGTCCCCAGGCGGGGGCGGCTCGGGGCGGCCATGCCCCCGCGGGACGGGGAGAGGGGTCCGGCCAGGATAAAAACACCATTTCTCCCTCGTTGTGCTGGCTTACGCGTGGGTCCTGCTCTTCTGCCAAACTGACTCCCCTTATCGCTGTCGAGACCGCGGCCCTAGAAACTAGCCGTGACCAAGACCGTGTGTAGCGGGACGGGGAAGTCCGCAAGCGTCTCCCCCTGCTTACCTGGGCGTGGGAGGGAAGGGGGGCGGTGTGCAAGGGGCCGATTGTGTGTGGATTTTGAGGTTAAAAAGAGGTAACCCGGGGAAGGGGAGGGAGGAAAGGCGCTGAGTGGCTTAATTTAATCAATAAGATGTCTGAAATAGTGGACGAGGTTTGATTCTCCCGTTTGCTAGTTTAACTTGTCCTTCAAGGCTCGTGTGTAACATCTGGTACTGTGTGTGTACAACTGCGTTTTGTGATGCGCGCATTATTTTGAGAAAAGGGATAATTGCCAGGGAAGAGAGAAAAGAGGCAGTTTTAAGATGCTGCGACTCCCTAGAGCCTTGCGGGTTTACAGCCAGCTCAGCAGCAGTGAAACAAAGTTGCTGTCAGAAGTTCACCGACGCTCAGGAAGGAGGAGCGCGTCTCGCTGCCCGGCCGGCGACCCGCGGGCTTTGTTCCCGGGGGAGCGAAGCCACGGGAGCTGCCACCGGCGCCCCGCTGTCCCCGGCCGGCAGGGACACTGGGCGGAGGGCTGGCGGAGCACTCTCCCGGCTGGGCAGGTGTCCTAGTCCGCCCTGCGCCCGCAGAGAGGCGGCTGCGCTTGTGCCCAGAGCCCGACGGAAGAGGCAGACGCGACTTCTCTGGGTGTTTTTGTGCCTGCGAGGGAAGGTGCCATCTCTTCCCTCTCGGCCTCCTGCGCCCGAATCTTCTCCCCGGGAGCTGCGGAGGGCGCCGGGAGGGGCCCGGCGCTGCACAGCCCCGGGCACACAGGGACGGGGCGCGGGGCCGGCCCTGCCCCCCCGAGTGGCAGTCCCAGGGCTGCAGGGCGAAGATCTTGGGCTCCCTCCATCTCGGGGCTCTCTTTGACCTGAGGAGCTGCTTAGGGCGAGCTCTTACGGTAGCTGTTCCCGTCAGGAAAATCCGAGTTATTGTGAGGTGCAGTCCCCATACATTTTTAACCATAGTGATTACTAAATTAATAGCAGGCCCTAAGACAGATGTCAAAACGTCTTGAAAATGTTTATCTGTGAATAATTGAGAAGGTGGTAAGACGCATTATCTGATTGTATAATGAAATATGTATGAGGAACAGCTGTTTGCAATAGTCACCTCCCGTTGTTTCATTAGCCTAGAGCCTCCTCTTTAAAGAAGCGCTTCCCTGAAGTTGGCCATTCAGAGCCCGCCGCTTCCACCGGCGCCGGCGGCGGAGCCGTGCCCGCCGGAGCTACGGCGGGGAAGGGGTGACCCGGTGTTGTTCCCAGGCCGGCCCACGGGCTCTCCCCGTGGCATTTCTCACTGGTGGGCCGCTTCTAGGGCGGGAGGGAAGAGGCGCGGATGGGGTCCGAAGATGTCCTGCCGGGCAATCTCAACCTGAAGAGGATGCCCTGAGAGGAAGGATCCTAGAATGATCCTCTCGGAAGCACAGCAAACAGCCATTTATCAAGATTTCATGCCGAGCAGCGACAGCCTCCTCTACTGCTTAGCGTTGACATAAACTTCTAGACGTCAAGCATATGCTGTTGCACAGCATTGTTTATGCGTGGTACCAGATGTTGCTTTGCATCCTATTGTCTGGAGACAATGTTTAGTTCAGGTTAAAATATCTTTGCTTAAACTGCTCAGTTGGCCATTGTGTGAGCATTAGTGAAGTGTCATGGAGAGGTAATGGGAAGTCCGGGGAGGTTAGCTCTCCGAGCGTGGCCAGAAGGTCCCTGGTTCATGGTGGGGTTACAGCCACCACTGTCATCTTTTGTTTTCCCTCCTCAGAGAACCCTTGTCCTTCCTCTAAAAGGATGTGCTCCGCTCTCGTTCCCTTCGGAGTTTTCTCCACCGTTTCATGAAACGACCCGATGTTTGTTTTTCTAGCTCCCCTAAATCGCCCGAAAGAGGAAAGGAAAGCACGGTCCTGCGTCACCGCCACCCCAGGCCGGGCCGGGCCGGGCGGAGCGGGCTGGCCCCACGCCCCCGCCCGGGGATGCTGGCGCCGGGGGGAAATGGGTCCCGGGCAGAGTTCACGCCCGAGCCAGGCCGGCGGCTCCCTACCCCCAAAATGCCCGGCAGAGCCCCCTTCCCTCCCGGCGCCCCCGGCCGGGCCTGCGGGCCGGGGCAGCACCTCCCGCCCCACCCGGAGCCTTTTCTCCCCTTTCACCCCGCACTTCGGGGCGGCCGCGGCAGCTGACCTGTGGCAGGACTTTTGCTCCGGGAGAGAGGGGAAAAAAGCTATAGACTTTAATCGGATTTCTCCCCAAACACTTCTGGTATGTTGTTGTTATGCATCTATATGGAGATCATTATTTATAAATGAGCGAGTACGATCAGTCGCAAAGACTTTAAGAGCCCGGATTTGTGTCATTAAGTTGAGGGCGGGGTGGAGCGACTTAGCGGGGGATCGAGGTGGTGGCCGGTGGGCGAGCGGGACGTCACCTGCCGCCCCCTGTCCCTTTGGCCGCCCTGTCACCCCGGGCGGGTTCCCCCTCCCGAGGCGGTGCGGGCCCGGGGCTGCGGCCGTGCCCCCGCCAGCTCCGCGTTCCCTCCTGCAGCCCCGCTTGACACAAGGCAGGCAGGTTTGTTTCCCCGTACACCAGGTGCCCCGTCAAGAGAGGAAAAGAGGTGAGAATGTTTTCCAGCAGCAGCAGCAGCAGCAGGTTTTGTTGGTCACTGTAGCCCCTGCCTCCTCTGCTCCCCGACATTTGTGAAGCTCCTTCAGGGCACAGTTAGCACCTCACTACATTCTCGAATTGAACAAAAAGCCGCTGTGTACTTCAGCACTGAAAGCGGAAGTTTTGCAAAGTGATGCACCGTATAATGCAGAAGTGCTTGTGCGATTTTCAGCATTTTTGCCTGTGCATAATCCCGTATGCTTTTTATTATAGCCCTACACATTACAGTTCATCTGTGAAGATACTGCTTCAGAGGGACCTGTTGCACACAGTGATGGTAATTAGTAACCTTGGTAACAGTTTTAAATAAAGGTTATCACAATGATGTCAACTGTTTTTATTCATCATACCGTAAATGGGGTCTCAATATTATTGTGCCTGTAGAGGACAGTGTTTAAGAAACAGTTATGAGGTTCCACTTTACTTACTATAATGCGAGTTATCACTTTTTACCTTGTCGTTTAGTAAACATGATCGTGGTTCTAAATAGTATGAAGATTTCCAAACTGCTGAGGACTCTGCAAACTTTAATTTTCTGAACGAGGTAGATATTATTATGAATTAGACTTATCAGGCTCCAAGTACCCTTCTGAAGAACACTGTAGCCTTCCAGAGAAATGCCTCAGAATAAGCACTGCTTAGAAACCGTAATGAGCAATGTTAGCTGTGGCTATACCATTAGCCTTCTGCACAGGCTCTCCCCTCTATTAGAGCTTACAGAAAATGCTCACAAGCTGAAAGCGAAATTAAATATAATTGCTTTTATTTGCCTATTGCTTTTATATAATTAAAATATTTTTAGTTACATTTATCAAACAGCATCCACTTTGAGTATTACCTGCCACATCTATTAATCCATTCTTCTGTATTAACTATACCACCATTAGCTATTGAAATATGTATATATACACATATATATTACCTATATTGTCTTTGTCAAGATATGTTTTAGTTCTCATTAACAAAAAATATTCTTGTGGAAGAATCTCTGAAGCATGTTTTTCATGCACATTTATTAATAATCACAGTTGTCAAGAATTAGATATGCACAGATTGAAAATGAAAAGAAAATATTATATGCAAAATGAAATATAGAGTAGAATTGAGTATAACTATTTTTCCTCCTTAAAATAAAAATTTACAGAGTGAAAAACTCAGCTATTAAGCTAATTTAAAAGATGGCTTTGTTGGTTTAATTATACTGTAGTTATTTTATAAATATGTTTCAAAGGAAGCTTGCCATATTGAATGTCAATGAAGCCTCTGAAGAAAAGACTTACAAAAGCTAATGCATACCAAATACCAAATTTTAGTCATTAGCATTCCTATTTATTACAAACTAGAGGAACCTATTAACAGACAAGAATTTGTGTTTAGCTAGCATTACAATGTTTAGCCATTAAAATAAAAAAGGGCAAAGACTTACAATCTTCTTCCTTTGCCCTTTAAAACCACTCCATGTTCCTTTAACTCAGACAAATGTTTCAAAAAACCCGATAACAGAAAGTGTGATTCTTCATTATTACCATCCGTACCAAAGCAAACCTGTATTGTTTCATTTAAGGCAGAATTTTTACTTTTGTCAAAGGATCAGGGCTGTCTGATCAAGCGATTCAAACATTTTGCACCTACCTTAACATGAGCACTGGAAGGACTTCCTGCCATGGGGAAGCCCAGGTTGGCTTTGGGCTGATTCAGCCTGCGGGGTCAAGCCTGGAGGCTCCCAGGCCTGGTCCAGCATCAGTAGGCACTTCTCCATCACACTCAGTAGTTCAGATCAAGTCAAGGGTGTGGACAGCAGCTTTCATGCTTAAGATGGAGGAAGGAAGGACTAAACCATTCACGAGGTTAAGCAGGCTGCTAACCAGAAGCTTCTTCTCAGGCTCTTGTCGCAAAATCAGCATATTTATTCATGTGCTGCCCATTTGTTCCAGAATTTGTTTAAAATCTCTAGGCCAAGCATTTTTACTTTTTAAATGCCCTTTAAGAAACTGTATTTTTGTCTCTTTTGAAGACAAGCGTGTGCAAATATACTACCCCTCAGAATTTCTAAAAAAAGTTGGGCATATTATTACCTAACATATAAAATTTCAGCTATAAATGATAAGTAAGATTTCTTGTGCTTTTCACCAAACTGCACTCTTTTGTGTAAAAGGAGAAGATTTTTGGGGACACTGATATTCATGATGAGGTAACAAACTGATAGATCATTTCCCTTTTATTGCATTCCACATGGTCCTTGCCTTCTTAGCTTGTGAGTGAACATCACTCCTAGAGACTCTGTTGTGTCTATTCAAATTGACTGCAAGATTCAAAACAAGACCAAAGAAGCAGCACAACATCTACAGAACTTCTGTATGACAGATGCTGTCAAATGCCTTTTTTGCCTCAAAGATCACTTCAGTTTTCAAAGAATTAGGGGGAGAGGGGGCAGGGAGCAGTTCAGGAAAGTTCAACCCATCTGTTTAATCTTTGTTTTCCAATTTTCATTGTTAATTTCTAAACCAGGCTTTACCCTTAATTTAATAAAGGGTTTGGTTTGACTAATAAGGACTTTTGATTTTGATTTTGCAAGAATAGAGTGAAGACTAGTACAAAGAAAATTCACTGTATAAACATCCTGCCCGAGAAAGGAGGGTTCGCCCATGCTCCATCTACAGGATTTGTAAGTACAAAAAATTTGTTCTCTTCAAAGATTTAAACTCCTTGTCTTCAGGATGCCATAGTAGGGCTGGTTGTTTATAGCTTTTACATGAACATATGGTGAGAAGTTTGACTGAAATAGTCCTACAATCAGCATATCTTAGCATGTATGAAATATTTTGTATAAAGAAGTTCCTGTGTGACCCCATTTATGTGATCCGTGTTGCTGCTTTTCACTAATGAAAACAAAACTGATCTGAAATTTGCATG
Source organism: Prinia subflava (assembly GCF_021018805.1). Lineage (NCBI taxonomy): Eukaryota > Metazoa > Chordata > Aves > Passeriformes > Cisticolidae > Prinia > Prinia subflava. The sequence continues at coordinate 82,719,882 of NC_086248.1, read as the reverse complement.
AGTGTGATGTCTGGGGATAACAGTCTCATGAAATCAAAATGATGCAGGCTGTCTCTGATTTTGCTAAGATAAATTAGAATTTGGGAGGAAGAATCTCATGGAAAATAAAATATAAATGCAGACACAGTTTCTGAAATTTTAAGAGCCCCCATTTTTTTTTTCCTAGGAGATTTTTTTATGAGTCAAGGATCTTCAGTTTGTTATCAATGAAGAGCAGTGGCTCAAGAAGCTGCAGACAGCCCAGATTAAAATAAACCTGAAGGAATCTTTATAGTCTCTCAGGTACTAGGTCAACATGTCTATAACCCAAAATGGAGCTGATCTGTAGATCTAAAACTCAGATGTTGCTGCAAAGATAGATGTCTCACAGGTCTTTCACTAACACTTAGATGCCATGCTAGATAGCTACTGTTAGAAGCTTTTCAGCAGAAAAGCTTTAATTTGCAATGTTTCTGCCTACCAAACCCAAACTGATTTAACTCTGCCCTCTTCCTAGAGGGGCAAAGGTATTTAAAGGAGAAATGGTAGTAATGCAATAGCTCTGACAATGAAGTTCAGACAAAAAAAAAAGAGCAGCCCTATGGAAGAAAAAGTGGTGTGATGAATCACTTCTTTGTTCATACTGTCCCTTTAACACAAAGCAGAGTACAAATGTTTGAATAAAAATGCTTCAATTGTTGCATTCTTAGCAATGCTTTCTCTTTCTCAGTTTAAACCATCCAGAGTCCTTTGTAGCCATATAGAGTATTCGACAGACCAATTTGGAAAAGATTCATCTATCAAGTTTAACAACTTTCTGGTGTAACTTCAGAGAGGTTTATTGCTTATTCATGTGGAAGTGAGTACACCCAACTTGTTTTGCCTGGTTTTGCTACTTTTGCTGGTTTGCAAGGCTGTTCTGGTAGCTGCAAATGGCTTCTCAAGTGACATTTGCTGACATTCAGTGGTGTATATTTATCAGTATTCTTCACCTCACTTCTATACGTGTAATCTATTTTATTTTGTTACTCATAGCAACCTCCTTTCCACTGTCCACGGCCTGAAAATGATAGATGGCACAGTGGCATATTTCCCTAGCTGCAATAAAATGTCACCATGAAGAATCTTTAATGGACTAAGTGTAGCTTTTCAGGTTATGACTTGTCAAGTTACAGAGAAATTCTAGAGTTTCTCCCTAATCCACCATTCTTTGGAACCACAGCACTGCAGGCAGAGACTAATTATAAATTACACCAGTCAGAGCAGGGGAAAATTAAATGAAGTAGAAACTGTTTGATCAAGGATGATTTTATACCTGCTCTCTGCACTTGTGCTCTGTTACCTGATGGCCTCTGTTCAGGCTGATGCTGGATGTGCCTTGCTGCTTGTGTATGAACATGCATGTATGCTGAGATCTAGGTTATTTCAAAGAATTAGCTTATCACTGTAGCACTGGATATATTTATACTGCTCCTGCATCTGAGGGTGCTGAGGGAAACCCTCCAGGCTGGCCAAAATAATGAAATGCATAAAGAAAGTGTGTCTGGTGGCACCTGTGATTAAAGTGAACACTAGCTGGAAATAAATAGGTGAGAGAACACAGTGTTACTACCCTCTTTCAGTTCAGGTACCAAAATAGGTCAAAAGAGGCTGACTTAGACTTTAAAGCAGACTCAGAAATACAGTGTACCTGCTCTAGATTCAGGGATCCAGAAGATGATCCTGCTTTAGGTTTTCTGTTCCTTTTTCAGAAGTTTTTGATCAGCTTTTTGGACAAAATGCTCAAGTCCACAGTATGTTAGTGTGAGACAGAACAGTTTTTGGGAACATTCACCCTAAATCTGACAGCAGATGGTACTTTAGTGTCACTTTTCCTCAGTTTTGCCTGCCTCTGCAACGAATACTTAAAACATCGTAGTTCCTCGGAACAAGAGACCTTTTAAAAGGAACCTACTTCCCTGTTCTATGATCATAAAGCATCATGCCCAGATTTCCTCTCTTTGAAGAGCTAGAAAGCACAAAAGGAACACAATGCTAGAACCAACAAGAACATTTGTTTTGCAGGAAATGGTGAATGGTGCAATTTATCTGACAAAGAGGGCATTTTTGGCATTGAGGGTCAGCAGCACCTCTTTAGATCATGCCATGAAGTAGGAAGGAGCTGGAATTATTTTTATGTGATTTTTCTATTGCTTGCATTTAAGTGGTATTTTCTTTGTCAATGAGGACAAGAGGCTGCAAATCTTGAAGTGACGTGCAACATAGAATACTTACCTGGCTTCTGAAAACAAGCCAGGCTGGAAGTGCTTTAGAGTAAAATCCACTTTCCTCTTCTTCCATTCCCTACACCAACTTCCACCTCGTTACCAACATGCTATTACAAGACCTGTGCACTCTTATATCCATCCCAGTTCCAGAGGGTCCATATTTCACTCTTAGGACTTGAGTATTCATATCCTCCATGATGACTTCCTGCAAGGATGTGATTTTAAATCCCTATGACCACAGCATATGCCCAGTGGGAAAAAACCTCTTTTCTGACTAACTTGAAAATCACATCAGTCTTAGGAATTGTCATGAGTCCATCAGCTTTCCCAGTTAACATTTTCACTGCTTATTTGCAGTGTAGACATAGATTACAAAGTATTTTGCTTTAGAACAGAGTTTAGACCTCACTTTGTTTCTAAGGGAAAGTTTAAGGGAAAAGAAACATCTTCTACTAGAATAGCTGAAAGCAACACCTGGAGGAAGGTTTTTGTACACAAAGGAAGACTTGTGTCTGAAAGCTTTTCCCCCCCTAGTTAAAACAGTCTCTCTGTTGGTCTAAGAGAAAATACTGTCTATTCCAGCAGTTTTTATCATATTCTTAGACCATACTACCTAAACAGCTACAGTATTACCATGCTTTGTTTGCCCTATAGGGGTGAAAAATAAAATGCTTTTGAAATGAAGCCCTATTATGGTTTTAAGGCCTTGGCTAATTATCTGCAGTTGACACTTTCCTAGAAGCCAGCAGAGGCTCTGTGCTTTGATCTCGAAAGACTAGAATTCATAGTCTTTCCCCTAACATTGCTCCTAGAGGACAAACAAAGGCTTTTCTCCAGTTCACTCTGCAGCCCTCAGTTTACCCTGAGTTCAGTTTACTGCATTTTCTACCTGTCCTCATGAAAGCCAGATGATATGTTCTGCTACCAGTACACTCCAGCACCTCAGGAGCTCCGAAGAGCCTGGGGGTTTTCTACTGCTTCAAAGCCACTTTCTCCCCACTCAGAGGAGGATAAATTCTGCCACTGACTGGGGTCTGAACATGGCTTTGAGAGCTTATCTTGCAGTGTTCTGGCACTGCACCATCCTTCAGAAACACCTCTGCCTGCTCCACAGGCACGAGGCCAGATCAACCTGCCCTTTGCACTTCTCCAGGGGCATTCACTGAAAACTCTCTGGGGCTGAGGAAGAAAACCAATATTGAGCCCTCATGCACAAGCTGCCAGTTTGGCACATGTTTGTTCAGCATGGCATTGCCAGGGATTCAGCTTTTCATGTCTATTTATTTAGTTTGACTGTTTATGGCCTTTCAAATGCAACTGTCTTCTGTGTGTCCAAATGCCACGGGGGATGGTTTGGCTTTGTGAAAAGACAGTGAAAAAGTGGAAATAAAGCAGCTTCCCTCATAAGGGCTTATTCATAAGTCACACTGCTGCTTGTGGCTTGTTTCCCATGGAGGACAAAATTTATCCTGGTGTTTGACATATATGAAGATACCACCCCTGCTCTGTGCCAGCATCAAAAGGAAGGATGTACTCAAAGATCTCAAGCTGCATGCAGAGACTATCAACAGCTTCAGATTAAGCACAGCCAACATCACTGGGACCAAACTGGATATTGTATTATTGTCCTTTTTATCATCATTTTTATTCTTGTGTGTGTGTTTTCCAATAGTTCACTTGAAAAACAAAACACTGAAATAAAAGCCACACACATTTTTCTTTCTGAAGTGGTCTACCTGACAATAAAATTCAAATACTTCTTTCTAAAAGATACTTTAGAAAGCATTGAAGTTACAGTAAGGAAAAGAAAATATTCATATTGGCCTTTTCAAAAGCCCTTGCCTGATGCCCAATTTTACTCCACTGTAGCAGGAGCAGAGCCAAGACATGACTACAGTCCAGAGCAATTTCACACCTATAAGCATGGGTAGATTTCCTGGTGAACATTTAGGGTGTTGCAGACCCTTCTCCTGTATCCTTGCTAGATTACAGGCTAAATTGAGGCCAAGTTTCTGCTCTGCTCCCTAATACATATTATGGGTGCAATCATCTCTGTGTAAATCCCTTTGTGGATTTGGGCCTGAGTGTTTTTGAAAATCCCACCCACATGGGACACCCGTAGGTCAAATGAAAAATTGCATAAGCTATTAACTGAAGCCAGAGCTTATAAAAAGTTACCCACAAGAAAGGTACACAGGTTAGTGCTGCTCCAGGGCATCCTTAAGTCACACTTCAGCAAGTTATAAAGTTATCTTTGGAGAGCAATCATACCAAGTTGTCAGCCCTGTAAGGATAGATTTATGTGTCTCTGACATGTCAGTTGTCGTCTTTGCCACTTCATTGCGGCTATGATATTTCAGCAGGAGGTAACCACTGCTACTCCCCTGCCTGGAAATCCACAGAACTTCCTTCTGTAAACATTTATTACCCTGGATATTTTCCCATCACAGGACTGCATCTCTGAATTCATCTATATGTTTGTTTAACTCTCACTCACAGGTCAGTGCTTGTTTTTCTCAAATTTTTCTCTTTTTAATCTGAATTTATGTAGCAGAAGGTTCATGGGCAAACATTTTTCCTCATAAAAAACTCCATACTTTATTGGTGTTTTTTCTAGCTATATCATTAAAAAGGACACAGTTTTTTTTTGTTTGTTGCTGAGGAAGTAATGCAGGTCATCACCCTGCACTGGAGGAGTTACTGTTTTCATCATGAAGGGGCTTAATCTATGGTTTTGGTAGTAAGTTGTATGGTTGATTCAATATTTTGATTGAGCTTCCCACCAGAGTTGGACTTGTTTCTCCCTATATATTGTCTTGAAATATTTTTCTTGGAAAAAATTTGGGAAAATTATTTGTTCTGGCTGAGTCTAAAGTGAAAAATTAGAGAATAGAAACTCACAAAGTGAGCTTATGTTTAAGGCCTTAATTTTCCTCGGAGGTGAGCACAGTGGCAATGCCAACACCATGCAGCAGACTGTCCTGGCCTCAGTTACCCTGGAGCCTGAGCCCTCACCCCAGGCCCACAGCCTTGCACACAGAACTGGCCTTTGGTAGACAGAAGCTGGAGAGAGAACAGTGTGGCCCAGTACAAATCTGTAGTCTAAGTGATATGGTCTTCCCAATATTCTTAACTTTTGTACCAAATGCCCCCTGGAGACTTGTTTACAGAGTTGCCATCTCAGCAAATGACATTTTGCGTGTTCTTTGGAGATGCCACATAGGTAATGCAGTAAGCTCAAAGTGGCCATGTGAATTGAACATGACTCAGCTGCTCTCTGGATTACACACACAGGGCATTTTATGCCTGCAGACAGTAAGAGAAGCTGAAGTGGGGCTAGAAAAAGGAGAAAAAACATCTTCCCTTCAGCACAGCCATTTTAGCATCTTGTACTGGTGTATAGTGGATATCAGCTTTGTAACAACAGAACTTTTTATATAAAACCCAATATTTCTCAAGCGTTTCTGTCTTTAGCGTATCTCACCAGGATTAATACTCAGAAGCTACTAAGGAAATGTTCTGAAAATTGTAGGGGTATCAATTCTGCAAGTTCCTGGTTATTTCCCCTCTCTCATTTGAGCATATCAAAACTTACTACAGCCACGTAATCCCTTTCCCCCTAATTCTGTACTTTATTGTCCTGTTTTCTTTACTGTTTTTATTTTACTATTCTTTTTTGACTTACTGGTCCGATTATTCCCTTTGCCCACACCTACCTACTGTGGTCTCCTTCCTCACACTGGGGACAACTTGTTTTTTTCTAATTACCGGAAGGCCTTCCTATTTCTTTTCCTATTTCAAAAATAAATTCTCTTTCTCTTTGTCATTAAGGCTCCTCAGATATTTGATCCTGATTTATTCTGAAGTTGTCTCCTTTAGACTGTTAGAATTTTACAAAAAGGTCTCATGGTTAACAGCAGGCAGGGTTCGGAGAAGAGCCAAGTTAGGCCGAGTAAATCTACCCACGACACTTCCCAGCATTCCACTGATGCTCCAGTTCTTTCTTGCAGCAAACACAAGTGCTTTTAGAAGGTTTGTTTTTAATACAAGCAAACAAACACAGCTCCCACCAAAGAGCACATGGTCTGCCCATGCATACTCGGGTTCAAATTCCTGACCTGCTGTCTCTCTGACTGCAGAGGACTGTGTCAATCCACCCACAGCCTGACAGCTATCCTCGGGCAAGGTGCGCTCCACAGTTCCTCCTGGGGATGATCTACTTCCTATAACAAAGCATTCTTCGCAGTCATTATCTGAATTTGCTTCCTCATTTATTGGGTGAGCTTCCCCACAACTGCACTGCAGAACTGCACTGAAACTGAGCCACACTTTCTAATGAAAATTCATTTCATTGCAAAATTCCCAATCAGCTCTAATTTGGAAGCCCCAGCTGAGCTCCTGCTGTGAGACATATCATAAGAGACAGATCTTGCTGTGAAGGGCTGGCAGGTTGGAGAGATGCAGGCTGAGAAGAAAAGCACAATAGAAAGGTGAAATGGCTTCCTCAGAATCATGCAATGGGTCAGTGGCAGTTTCAGATGCCAGCCACAGCCCATGCTACCTCTCACATCCTGAGCTTACAGACAGGCTTAGCTTTCCTGGTCATCTTTTCATTAACTAGATTATTCTTGCATGTAGGTTAACGCTGGGGTGCACAAGTTCAGCAGTTTTGAACCCTCCTGTTTACAAAGCATTTTGTACCTATATATGGCACCATCAAAAACGTTGAGGTAACAGATAACAAAGATGTCACAGTAAAATGCTTAAAAGCTAGATCCTATTTCACCACAGTAGGCAAGGGGACCAAGAAAACCAAGTATTGTTCTAACAAAAGTCTGTCAGCTGCTCTGAACAAAGTAAGAAATATCATTCAAATTTCACAGTTTGGAAAATCCAGCATAGGATGGTGCACCTGAGCCTGTACAGGTTGTTAAGTCAATGTCATGCCTTACTTAAAATTAAACTTTTTCAGATGTTTTCCTAAATCTCTAAGATGACAAGAATTTTTTGTTTTAAAGCAATTCTGTTTTTTCTTATGGCCTTACACTGATTAGGAACAGAATTAGGGATGACTTGTTGTATATTATAAATAGCATACCATTGTGTTTTGTTTATTTTTCCTAAGAGCTTTCTGAAACTAAAATTTCTCTTTGAGGACAGCTGGTCCATGCCCCTGAGGAAAAAGATGCTTATGTCAAGGCTGAGGTTAATGATTTTAATTTACAGTTTTTGTGGGAATATCGTTTAGATTCTGCAGATATCTCTGTGTCTCCATTGTTTTAAATAAGCGGCAATACTTAAATAAGGTTTTACATCTTATTACACCAAAACATGTTTAATTTTGTTTGACTAGATCATGTCAGTATGTTAATAGAATAATTGTTATTCCAAACATGCTTGGTGAACTTGAATAGCAAAGTGAAGTTTATATATTTAATCAAATATATTCAGTAATTCCAGTGGAAAATGCAGAAGTGTTTTCCGTCAATATTTCCTTGACTTTTAAAATGAGTATGCATTGCCCAAATTGTCATTCTTGTGGATCCATTTTCTATCCATATTCAAGCAACTGAATTTATTTGTATGATTGTTTACAATGGTGGAGAAAGGAAAAAAGCCCAGAAGGTCACATTGGCCACACTTCTTGCTGGAAGTGCTTTTACAGGTATGTGATCAAGGAAAGGAAATATCTTGCAGATTTTCAAGCCATGAGTTGTCAGATGGGTTATAAAACCAGCTGCAATTCCCAAAACCATACTGTATTTTTGGATGTATTAGAAAAAGGCTGCCATTTCTCTTTCTTCTCTCTCATGCAACATTTCATCTTTCCTTCTGCATGAGATGATGACTTAAATCTTGTCTAGTTCCTTCAGAGAGCTTCAGAAGAGAAAAAAAAAAGGCTTAAAAATATTAATTGATAAAAAGCCTATCCATAGTGCTATCTGGTTTGGAAAGCAAGCAGGGAACCCCGAGGTGAGAACTGCCCACGGAATGGTGTTGTGCAGGCACGGGGAAGTGACAGGACAGCGTGGTATGAACGGGAACAGGAGCTTTGGGGAGCAGAGATTCTGAGAGGGCACTTGAAGAGACAACAAAGAAGAGGGATATAAAATGGAAGGAGCTGAGGAAGAATGATCTTGAGGGCACAGGAGCAGAACAGGGATGTGCAAAGAGCCTGTAGGACCGAGAGGGAGGTAGGGGATCCTATGAGGCTCTTTGCTGCTGTTAACCCAGCTACCTTTCTGGATAACATTGTGGGAAGATGCCCAAAGGGAATTTGTAGAATGTGGTTTGTAAACTTTCTATATATTTATCACTAAACTCTCCACATTTTCTTTGAGCAACTTTCTCCAGTAGTGGCTGCTTATGAACCCAGCCAGGACAGGACATCTGTGGAAGGACTTTTGGTGGGTAGCGTGGCTGGCAGAGAGCAGGTGAGGGCAGTGCCCCTGAGCTCAAGTGTTATCATGTTTGCAATTTGTTCAGGGGTGACCCAGGACCTTCCAGGTCCTGGAAGATTTTCTGTCCTCGGGGAACGTGAGGAAGTGTGGAGACAAAGGGAGAGACTCTTATTTCTTCAGGAAGAAAAGATGTAAATATTCTTGTATATTGGCTAACAGTTTTTGAAGATTTTCCTAAATATTATGGTTTTATTACTTCTAATCATAGAAAAACAAGTAGAAAAGAAAATATAAAGTTGTTCTATGATCACAGTTGTTATGTATTTCCTCAGATCATCTTAGTTGGCAACCTCATTTGAGATGAGACATTCTTTTTTTCAGCTGTATAACTGCTGTTAGGTTATTGTAGAATTAAGGTTATGATGATTTTATTGTTAACAAACAATAAAATATAATCCAACGTTTTCACCACATTCAAAAATGCTGTAGAACTGATGATGGAAGTATGTTATTCTAGCTTCCAGATAATGAGCATCAAAAAGGTTATTTAATATGAAAATTCCCTTTTCCCAATTATATGTATTTTCAACACCTACATTGTATTCAGAGTATTTTGTGTAGCTTCTCTGCTCTGAAAAATCCATGGACAAATTTTCATGGGGATAGATACAGGTGCTATAGGTATAACTATAGATATAACTGTATCTTTCTTTTAGGTGAAAGTGGCAGCTGAACAAAACCTGTTCTTTCAATGAAGCAGCAAAGCAGCAGTATAAGGCCAGAGCTGGAAGTTCTTCTGCTGTAAATCCACACCAACTCAACTAAGACCAAGCAGTTGTGAATGTTAAATTCACACTGGTGTAGCTGAGAGTAGAAATGGCCTTTGTTTTTGAAACCCTTGGAGTCTGAAGTGAAAAAAAAAAAAAAAGGAGCAGGGTTTAACCTTTAAACCTTTCACTGACCTTTAAGCAGTACTTTGGATTATATCTGCCCTTGTTAATCTGAAGCCACTTGCAAACATAACTGGCATTCCTGGTTTTTTAGTATACTTTACGGACATTATAGAATGGGTTAGTGTGGAATTGCATTTTACTGAAATGGTGTGCTCTGGCTCAGCCCTGGAAGGTTAGCAATTGATAAGTTTGGCTCCTGTCCATTGTGTCTTTATCACCTTTTAAAGTGATGTTTATCTTTGTGAACAAAATTTTGTCGTTGGCAGCAACATGAGAAATGCTTTGCTTCAAAGTGCATCATTTAAGAGATGGCCAGGCACGGATCTGTACTCTTGGAGGTGCAAACCCACGTGTTGATCAAGACAACAAATTTTGCAGAATTCCTGTATTAATGTGGAACTCTACGAGGACCAACTTTGTTAGCACCTCTTTCTATCACAGGTGAGTAGAAACTTCTGCAACCTCTAGTCACACCATTATTTTTTCTTCTTTGGCTTTTCTTTCTTTCCCGCTATTCTGACATGACTGCTTTTGCATGCACTTTTTTCTCACATACCTTCCCTACATATATCTTCATTTTGGTCTATTAAATCCAAACTACAGGTACAAATGACATAAAATGAACCACAAATTTATCTTGGACAAGATCTCACTGTTCTCATAATTTAAACAGAGTTTAATTAATGCTAGAAACAGCTACTTCTTGATTTAAATAAAACAGTCTAAAATTGGTGATTGTCATTTCCCCTTTTCATTCTCACAGTGATTGCAAAATGTCTTGCCATTCACATGGAAATTTGTCTTATAAGTACGTCTGTCTTTAATGGAAAAATGTCATGGGCCAAGCACAAATTCATGAGAGGTTTACTTGTTTAAGAAATAACTACTATTTCACATTCTGTGTCCATCATTTGGATCAAGAATTTTCCTGCTGGATTGTTACAGTAACACAGAGGAACTGATGTTGTGCCCCTTACATTCAAGATACTCTGCAAGTGCAGAAATGTTGGCCTTAGAAATTGACAAAATTACAAACAAGTTGAAATATGAAATGCTGAAAACTGCTGAGACAACCTAGCACAACTGAGGAATTCAGGCTGAGTCAGTGTGAGAAACACCATTGAAAGTTTAGAAAGCTAAATGTATGATATTTGTTTCCCTGTAAAGTTTTACCAGGGCTTGACATTGTAAAGACATTAAGTGTCATAGGCTTTTAAAGAAATAAAGTGTTGATAAGCAGAGAGCAAACACTGAAAGGCCTTGTGATGAAAAGTACCTGTATTTTATGTTGGATATTTATTTGAATATAAAAAGTACTATAAATTTTTTTATCATCTCCTCATCTCTCACTGTTGCGTGTTGGAGAATGACTAAATCTCTGGAGAGGGATCAGATCTGTGAAAGTTGTCAGTTGTTAAGACAAGATTTTCAGTGAATAAATGAATTATTGTACTGCAGTCCTTTATTGAATATTCCTGTGTCATTGCTTTAGTTAAGTATCAAGAACACAAGCATTTAACAATATTACTTTAAATTCAAAATGCCTTGAAAGTACTGAGATTCAATTTGCAAATGTAACCAAGAATAAAACATGTGCCTTGGATTACATGTCACTTCTTGGGATGTTTTGACATAACACATTTAGAAAATACTTCCCTGTGACAGAAATGATTAAAATAAATTTCAGCTATCTATGACTTCTAGCAGAGCCAGTCCAGTCCTTGGTTAGTTTGCTCTCTGCATCACAGCAAGTACAGCTGACATGCTCACTTGTGTATCGATGTGGAGGCCAACTGCTTAAGGCTAAAGTGCTATTGTGTTCCTTGTGTGAATAATCCTATTAGCAGCAAGGGAACATAGGCACGGAAAAATTGTAAAATGGTCAGGGATGAGAAAATAACCTGACTTCCTTCTCTTTTCTAAAGATGATCTGTGCAGTTATTTTAGACATACCTCTTGTGTGATGGTACAAACATCTTCAATGCCTCCACGTTTTTATCTCCTCTCAGGGGTACCAAAATCACACCAGCTCTTCAGTATGCATTCACGTGGGCACACTTAGAAGAGTACATAAGGAAATCCATTCAATAATCTGTCCTCTTCCTTTCCAAAATACTGGTACCAAGATAGAAAACATAAGGACACACAGGGAGGTACTTTTCTCTGTGTCTTTCATGAAAGCACACTTACTCAAGAAATTCAGTATAGAAGGATCACAGAGCCTTGTTCCCAAAGAGCAATCATGTCCATAATGGAAAATATACACCAGAAATTTAGTATTAAATCTACTTTTATTAAATATAGTTTAATTAATTAGAGCTTCTCAGTATCAAGTTTTAGTATTACATGTAGTATTATGTTAAAAAAATTAATCCAAGTAGACAATTCCTACTACAGAGTTATACTCTAATTTGCCACTTATATTTGTGGAACTTGCAGAAATCTAACAATGGCAGTTTTGGTTTTACTAAAAAAAGTCATAAAAAAACTTACCCAGGAGGGCAGGTAAGACTGCCTGTTTATAGTAACATTCTCAGAACAGCATGATTAGGTCACTGATCAAATCACGTGCCCATCCATCTAGGCCAGGCAAACACCAAAACCAAAAAAAGATCATTACTTTTTGCAGTGCACCTCTTCATAACACGTGATGAGAGGATTGTGAAGACAGTGACGGAGCATCAATCAAAAACGTGTTGCTGCATGCTGTGTGACACCTTTGCTATACCAGGAATGAAACAGAGAAGGAATTTAGTTGCTGTGATTATGAAATCCAGAAGCTGGTTCTATAACCCTCTGATGACATGGACTTCTGTTCTCACTTGGAAGTGATCATATATTCACTGTCTTAATTAATAATTATGGATGTTGCATGACATGGTGTTAACACCCTATCTGAAAATAAAATGAGTACTGACATGTCAAGGACTTGGCTAAAAGGTGTTTTGATTTCTCTCTGAGTAGTGCTGGATCTCACTGTTGAGCTGTTAATCATTTTAGCTTCATCAGATGAAATAGAAAGATGGGCAAAGGCAGGTTCTCCTTCCCACAGCATCCTGGGAGTGGTACCAGGTGCACAAGAGGGAAGGCAAGGCCAGAAATGCACTAAGGCGACCCAGGTACCAACTAACCCATACCCACCACTCCTGCTCAAACCCTCCTGCTTTCCCTGGATTATTTCCACATTCAGTGGGTGGCAGAAAACAGCAGCTGCCCCACTCCTTAGGGTATTGGCTAAGACCATGTATTTGGGACTCATGCATTTGAAAGCTTCAGGTGGGAAAAGAAAGCAGAAGCACTCACAGCCTAGGGAAAGTGCACAGCTACCACACCGCAGGGCACAGCAGGATGTGCAGCACCATTGCCAAATTTTGTCAGAAAGCAACGCTTCTTGGACTGTTGTGATGTCCCTGACCTGAGAAATGTGTTCTGTGTATAACACTTCAGAGGCAGTCCCTAGGGTGGGGCAGACACACCCCTGCCCTTTGCATACATCTCAGAGAGTGAGACATGAAGAAGAGGAAAGGGAAGAAGGTTGCCCTGCCCTGGTGAGCAGGTGCTCTTCTCAACCTGTATCAAAGCAAGTACCCCAGGAATGTTAAAGCTGGAAATTGAGGAACATTAACCTGCTTAAGGCTCTGGGCCTCTTATGCCTTTATGTACACTTGTGCAGAGAAGAAGCACGTAAGGCTTGCAGCTAGAAATACAGATACAATTAATGCTGATGTTTGGTAACCAGTTCCTGTCTTCTGCTATGTTCCTTTGGGGAAAAAATAAAAAACAAAGAGAGAAAGCAAGCAAAACTCCTACAATTTAACTTTGTTGTAAGACTTGTCTTGTTCCCCTTAGAAACACTGAAATCCAAGTACATCCCAGTAAAACGTTTTCAGGAGATGGTACTCAGTACATGAAAAGCTAAGCAAATAAACTTCAAACATGAAAGTACCAGATCTTGAAGCTTGGAATTTAAAACTGCAAAGTGCACAGAAATAAAACCCTTGTGGACACGCTAAAATGTCTAATTCATAATTATTTCAAAAAAGATTAAAAAATAATTTCTCAACATTAAAGTGCAATCAAGCACTGAAGAAATTATTTAAACTTTCCATAGGAAAAAAGCACACTCTAGAATGCTGCAAGGGTATTGATGGCTATTAAATATTTACTTTTCTCTCTAGCTCACACTAGAAAGAGTAATTTGTATTTGGCAGAAACTGGCTGCAATTACATTAGTCAATCCAAAAGCCCAACTTGCTCATACAAAATGCAAACAAATTAGTTAAAATGGTCTAATTAGCAGACTGTAAAAATGCAAAGCAAGGCTGGCATAAAAATGTGTGCTAGACAAGTATACTTTTACAAAATAAACAGAAAGGCAAATATGAAATAGTCTAATAAATCCTAGCTAAAGGACTATAATGTGAACCCAAATATTTAGGGATTGCATATCTTAAAGAAAAGTTTCTATGGACTTTTAAATATTTTCTTGTAACCCACATTCCATCATGAATACATGATTAATATCACAGCTGAATTTCTGGGATTTCAGCTGAGCCCTGTGGAGCCGTGTGAGGGCAGGTTATATATACATTTTGTGTGAGAATATACACAAACACAGCTCCTAGTCAAGTTAATCAGAGTGCAAGGTAGCTTTGGAGCACACAAAGAATATAGGATGTGGCCTATGGAAGGAAGGTCAAGTCATTTCTTTACATGTAGTGTATTTGTTTTTGTTTCCACACTTAAGATAAATAACTGGAAGTATACGGAAATGTGGAAACAGTCTAGATAAAAAATAAAACACGTTTGCTTTTATGAGAAGTATAAACTGTGGGCATTGTCCATAAGGACTTTGTTTATTTGCTGAAAAGAATCCCTACAAAAACTGTATTACTGTGGTCACTGGTATATTTGACCAGAAAGGGCTTTAGCATCTTTTGCTTCATAACACTGCTGCAATTTCTTATTCTGTGGGGTTTTACCTTTCTAGTTTCTACACTATAGATAAAATAGTCCCTTATGATTCCTAACCTATCACATAGAAGAAGCTGTTGTGGGGTGATGCTGTGAATTTGTCTCATCTCACCACATGTTCCGCTGTCCTTCAGCGTAGTGGAAGCCACATTCTTTCTTCTTGCCACTTGATAGATGGAGGAGGATGGGTGGCTTTGGCAAAATAGTTAGAGATGTATTGAAGAAACAGTAACCATGAACCTCCACCCAAAATGTGATGTTATTTGGCACAAAGGACCTGTGTGCAAAAGCAGTGCAACAGCAAAAGCGTTCTGCCTACCCTGAAGAGGAAGTCACCCAATAGACAAGAACCCTTGGCAAAAGCAGAGCAGTGGCCACAAGGTGTGGTTGTTACAGCCATTGGCATGTTTAGTTCGTAAGAGCCAACTCACTGAGTTATTTCCCTGAAATGGTTGATTGTGGCACCGTCACTCCCCCATGCTGTCCTCAGATTGCCTCTCTGCACCAAAGAGGTTCAGTCCATCACTCTTTCTCACGAAAGATATTTATTTGGTGGGAAGGATATCACACTCTATGAGGTGTCTCTGCTAGTTTCAGTGCTACTGGAGGAGTAACGTATTTGTGAGTGTAAGAGCAGAGTCCAGTAGAGATGGACTGTTATTGGACTTAGTGCTTGACAAATGGCTTTGAGAATGGTAAAGGAACAAGCTACATCACAGAAATTGTCTTTTCCACTTTCTTACCCATCTCACAATTTTTTCTGTATACTCAGAATCTTGAATCCTACAGAGCTCCCTGGTGATGACTGGATAAAACAAGGATGTTGGATATATGAGAAAGAAAATGAAATACTGGCATCAAAAAGAGCAGTTATGAGAATCAAAACATGAGGTATGAGGAAAGAAGTCCCATCATGTGGGAAGGTTCCATCCTGTTGTAAAGAAATTCCACTATTTTGTCCCAGTTCTGATACTCCACATCATGGGTGACAGACAGGTGACAGGATGGCTGCCCTGTCTCTGCTATGCTCATCTGAGATACCTAAGAACTGTGGTTTCTAGCTCTTTGAAGGAGCCATGGGACTAAAGAGCAAAATTCAGCACAGTTCTCCAGGCTGGTGGCTGCAATTCTGGGTGTCCTGTGTTTTGTTGCTGCCTCTACGCTCCACTGCAGCAAGCCCAGGAGAGTTAATCACTTCCTGCCTGGTGCACGGCTTTGTTCATTCTCCTCCATGTCTGCTGGCAGCTCCATTATCCCCTAGTTGCCAAATACTGGGGAAGGCACAGAGTCCTGAGCTTTCACAATGTTCCTCCTAGAGCTACTCACCCCTTGCATGTAATTCACTGGGGAGGCAGACGAGTCCAAGAGGAGTGTTTCAGCCTGGCGTCCCTCGACCCATCAGGGCAGATCGCCCCCTTGTATCGTGGCATCCAAGTCATCTGGTCAAGCAGTCCCAGAGGGGAAGTGGCATATTTCCTATTCCCTAAATCTGCTGGGAATAGCAGTGCAGTGTCTGTAAACCAGCCTCATATATAAGTCAGCCTGATTTCACAGAAAGCTTGACTCTGAACTATGCTTCAGTGAAGAGACTTCCTCTAGACTCAGTGACTTCAGCTCATGCACAGGTTACATCTGGTTGCTATTTTTAGTGAGAGATGGATGGTGGAATGAGAGAAATGATGCAGATATTGTATCTTTAGTAACCCTGCATAAAGAGATGTGAGTAGTGAGGAAAGGGTTGGGGTCATCCAGGAAAGAGTAACAGGAAAAGATGTTGTACAGGAACTTGGGTGGGAAAGTGAACATAAAGACACAAGAGGGGGAAAGGGGTAGAGATGAAAACTGAAGCAGAAAGGATGTAAGAACTATGCCAAGAAATAATGTGTTAAGAAACTAAAAAGGTGAATGACAGGGAAGACTAGTTGTATATTTCATTGCCTGAAACAGTGTTTGTAGCTGCATTAAGACAGTACAAATCAGACTTACACATAGGTAAACACAGCATGTTCACCATGGGGAAAAGGTGTGAGGGAACCAAACAGGGAAGAAAGAATAAATGATCCGTTTTCTCAGTGAAAATAGGATACTGCTGAAGACCCACTAGAACCTGGGCTGAGATCTGTACTAACACAGAATTACTCAAGATAGAAAAACTAAAACTTATGTGAAGAATTAAAGAAAAAAACCCTCTTGATATGCACCTTTTGATAGACATTGAGGTGCTGGAGGGTGTCCAGACAAGAGCAAGGGAGCTGAGGAAGGGTCTGGAGCACAAGTCTGATGAAAAGTGGCTGAGGGAACTGGGGATGTTTAGCCTGGAGAAAAGGAGCCACAGGGGGTGATTTTATCACCCACTACAACTGCCTGAAAGGGGGCTGGAGCTAGGTGGGGGTCAGTCCCTTTTCCCAAGTAATAAGTGGTAGGTCAAGAGGAAATGTTGCACCGGGGGAGATTTAGATTGGATATTAGGAAAAAATTCTTCATGGAAAGAGTTGTCAAGCCATGGAACAGGCTATCTCAAGGAAGTGGGTCACCATTCCTGGAGGTATTTTGTTGACTTTAGATGTGGCATTTGGGGACATGGTTTAATGGTGGACTTGGCAGTGCTGGGTCAATGGTTTGACTTGATGATCTCGAAGGTCTTTTCCAACACAAATGATTCTGTGATTCTATTATTCAACAAGTGTCTGGGTAATAAAATAATAGTCAGTGCATTCAATTTCAATAATGACAATGCATGTAGGAACAACAAACACATCTACATGGCTGTGATCACTAAATTAACAATCTCAGGAAATTAACAATCTCAGGAAAGACATCTTGGAGAGCCTGATATGTCAGCCCTGTGTTTAACAGGAGCAAACCCAATTAAGAACATTAGGAAAATACTGGAGAACAGATCAGAAAGTCTTCTGGTAATATACAGCCTGTGGTGTACAGTCACATCATCTCAAAAACAATATGGGTGAACCTAGAAAAATACACTGAAAGACAGAGAGAATGATCAGCTGCATTGATTAGATTCTGAATGAGGATGCCTTAAAGAGTTTAGGGTGTCTATGTGGACAAGAAGTGACTGAGGGTTAACATAGAATTTCTTCAGGACACACAGAGAAGGTAAATATTAAATAGTATCAACAATTTATCACAATGCAAGAACAAGTGGTACACAAGACATCACAGGGGAACAAACCAAATGAGAGAGGCCTTTTTCTCACAGATTAGGTGGCTGAAGTGTGAGACTCCTTCATGTCCACAAATTGTTGCAAATCGTTAAAGATAAGTAAACTCAGTAAAGACAGCAAATTCATGGAAGGCAAATCCTGAAACACCTATTGAATGCAAAATCTGTGTCTATAATAGCAAGTGATGAACCACCGTGTAATTACTTTGGTTTTCTGGAGACAGAATATTGGGAAAAGTTGTTTTGTTGTTTTGTTCTGTTGTTTTGGTCCAATATGAATGATCTTTTTGATAATCCAGAAGTGCTTTTATCTTTGCAGGGAACACTGAGTAGCTTAGAGGGATCTGAACTAAGTAGGATGCTGCAGGGTAAAAAGCTTGATCCATTTTTTTTCCTGAAGAGAAGGCAGCTTCTTTACCTTCAGCTCTGAGATAACTCAGGGAACTTGCTGTAGCAGTCTCACATCACTTCATGTCCTATTTTCACCAATCCTCTTTCCTTCACTGATTTCATTAACATTCTGCTACTTAGAAAAAAAATCTATCTAAAATTACACACACATATACAGGATGATGAAATAAACTCTGGTTCCATAATTCTAAACCACAACAATTTTTCCTTTGCTACTGTGGACCAAGCAGATCTAGAATTTGTGAGGTAAGCATAATTTAGTCCAGACTCATGTTGCAATAGTTTATGTTCTTGAGCCCTTGCAGATGTATTGTCACTAGAAAGCTGTCTACTGACAGGAGTTTTTACACACATTCCATCTAAATCAACACTCCAAATGCAACATTGAAGGTGCAGTGAGTTTGTGTGGATTTGTAGCACTCCCTGGAGGACTCTGTGTCTAAAAATGAATAAACATTTCACAGTTCTCAGTAAGTGAAGATTTTCATCATTTTTGATGCATGCAATATTGGCTGGGGTTCTCATTTTAATTTCAGTATTATTCCACAGCTAATAAGTAATTGGAGAATAACTTCTTGCAGGTGAATGATAAAAATGAAAATAAATCTTTCTATACTTAGCTTCTGCTTTTTTTCACTATAAACAAAGAAGAAAAACAGAATATTCATTGACAAGTGAAATGTTTTTCATACTAATTGATAACTACTGCAAGATATTGATATTTTATCATCAGAACAAGTAAAAAGAAGATGACTAAACATTTATTTTGTTACCTTATATGTATTAAAGTTTTGTATACCTAATATGAGTGTCACAGGACTAGTTGTGAAAAGTTAATTCTACAAAATATTCATTGTTACAATCTGTAAACTTATGTGGAGATGACAATTTCTAATGCTTAATCTGAAACCAGTCAATTCAAAGGAATGACTGAATATGGGATCAAAATCTCAAATTTATTCTTTAAACAGCATGGTGCTGTTTCTAGAATGAAGTGACTACGAAATGTTTCTGAAAGGCTTGTAGAATCCATCACTGCAGATGCAGAAGTGCAAATTGATGGTGTGTGTGGCCAGTGTTTACATAGGTCTATGAATAGGAAATAATCTAGATAAATAACATTAGTTAGGGTTATGCAAACAAACATCAAATAAATAAAGGCCTCCTGCTCATGCATAAATACCAACACCAATTTCTGCGTGTATTTTCGTTGTTTGGGTTCTTTTGGGTGGTTTTTGTTTGGCTGGTTTCACTTAAACAGGTGTCAGCAGACACAGATTTTATCAACAAAAATTTTTAAAGTTAGAAATGATTTGGAGAAAGGCCACAAAGTGTCTCTAACCCTCAATCAGAGTCTTGGTGCTCACAGTCCCTTGGGGCCAGCAGGTTGCACCTTGCATGGGTGCACTGCTATGCAGAATGCATCAATGCAGCTCTGCAGCTGGCACAAAGCAACAGCGGAGTCCAGACAAAGATCACGTGTGACTACTAACATAAAAAGCTGGAAGTAAAGGAGAATCAAGAGCAAAAGTGAAAAGGTCTATGTTAGCTTAATTTTTTTGCTCATGTCCATTCAGGTGCTAATTTTTATCAAATGAAATGTATGGATAAAAGCAATTTTTTGCTATTGCTATATGTGATGCATTAGGAAGGAGAGGACAAGTATAGTGTGCATTTTCTGTATGTGTGATGGTCTACATAAGCAGAATTCCATATAAAAAGAAGTATAGGGATTACATGTCAAATGTAATTTGACATTGCATTATCATATCCAGCATAGCATGGTTCTATCCTGACAGACTGATTGTGAAATTGTTATTTCAGTATTTGGATAAGTAAAATGCACTTATATAGTAATTCTTTATTTTATACCCAGGAATTTCTGTACTATAAACCACTAAAATTGGCTATCTAGTTTCTATTTAAATATGATGCTATTCTTTTATATCTTGAGGCTCTTTACATCACCACAAATATCAGTAAGTGTACACTACGAACACAAATAGTTTAGCATAGAAGCAGTGGCATTGGGTCCTCTACTCTACAAACAGCATTTTACACTCAGATGTGGAGAAGTTTTAGAGAATCCTTGCACACAATCTTGGCAAATGGAGGTAAATATTCAGTGTGAGACGTGGCTTTCCATTTTTTTTCTGTAACTTAAAACATTAGGCAAGAGCCCATTGAATAATGTGCAGGATTTATTAATGTATTTTTCACACCAGCTAATCAAGCATTTCAGGAGTGCCAATTCATTTTGCTGATAAATTTACTTCAATTTTTTTTTTTTTTTAACAGTACTTACAGGGGTGCCAATGGTCACCAGCATCAGTTTTCTGCCTACCTCCAAGTGCCTTTTAGGTGAACAAAACTCCCTAGAGCAGCCTGTCCACCCCCTGGGCAGTGACTGGTGTGTCCTGCTCAGGTTGGAAAGTTGGATGGTTTTTATAGTGAAGGGACACACAGCATTCCTTGTCTTCTGCTGCATGGCACTGGAAGGGAACAAATGATGCTTATGGCACCATGGAAATTGTGCAGTGGCACCAGGATTCCCTGAGGGCACAGGGCCCTCCTGGAGGCAGGTGAGATATTGCCTGTGTACTCCAATAGTGTTGGCATGGCATGTTCCAGTGGAAGTGACTGTCACCAGGGGAAGAATCACCCACTCTTTTTTCCCTGTGTTTCCTTTGGTTGTAGCTTTGGTTTAAACCAAGAGATTCAAAAACACAGAGCTCACCAACTAGCCAGTCACACAGCACATCCCCCTGCTCAAAGCTTGCACTGGAAATGGGAACAATCAGCAGAGAGTTTGAGTTTGTCCTGAACAAAACAATGTAGTTGCTGTAGGGAAAGCACTGTATTGGAACTGCCTGTTGCCCTGGGTAGGATGCCTGAGGAAGTTATTTGTCTCAGGATGCCAGCTACAGCTTCTCCTTCCAGTTTGCCACTAAGGGAGAGCTTTCTCTGTGCACCCCTCCTTCCCCCCACTTATTTTTTCTTTGTCATTTTTGATACCTGCCATCAACAGTGGAGCCTGCTAATAAATTCTCATTTGTATGAATTTGTCTTGACGTCCTTTCTGCAACACAGTGATTCAATCATGCCTGCTCTCTCAGCAACTTAGAAAAATCAAACACCACATCTTGGCCAGAAACTAAAAGGAAATATTAAGATTTTGAGCCAGCAGATGACATCCCTTTGTATATAGAAACACTTGACAGTAGGCAGCAAGATGTCACCTGGCTGGGACAACAGGTCTGAATCAAGTGCTCAGGTTGGATATGGAAGTAAAAATGTCTTGGCCAAAGCTAGGGGCAATGCAGGTGTGGTTCCAGTGTCCAAGAGGTCATTCTCCCATCAACATCCATACTTTTCAACATAGCCCTACACACTTTGCCACTCTTGTTGCCAGCCAGCAGCTCTGCTGCTATTGCAGAACTTCTCAAGGCATACACCACTAGGGCAGCCTTCAGCAAGGAGAGCAACAAAAGTGCACAAGTTATTTCCTTTACTGAATGCAGTTTTTGTAATTGTGGATACAGTTATCCAATGACTTCCCAAAAGATTAATCCTGTTGCATGACTACCAGCTTGCCACAGTACACAGCACATTCTAAAAGCTGAAAAGACATATTCTACCATGGAGTTGCAGGTCTGGGATATCAAGAAATACTTTTCTTCACCACAAATACGAGTTGGAAGTCTGGAGTCTGATTCAAACCATTCAAGGGCTTTTTTTGCTAACTCCAAGAGAGACAAAGTCCTGTCAATGACTTTATGTGACTTTGTCACTTTATGTCATATCGTAGAAATCGTGGAAAATTAATGTGCAATTCCTTGTAGTCTATGCAGACCTAAATACAGAATTAATAGTCTGTTTCTTCTTAGATATAGGAACAACTTTTACACAAAAGCAGCACACAAGAAATGTTGGTTTATGGTATTTGAAAACATTATATAGCTCTGGGATTTTAAGCCTTTTCCTTTGAAACTGAATGTGGCTGTTCAGTGGCTGGGCATGGCAAGAAAATCAGGTACTTTGAGACCTAACAAACATTTCCCCTAAAAGCTAGTAAAGTTACTAGATGTTTGGACAGCCCATATCCCCTCTGAAGTCAAAGACAGTCTTACAGCCATCACTGGAGATTGAGAGATTCTATTCTCCAGCTCTTCCCTTCTCTCTCTGTGGAGGCTGAGGGGAGGAAGCAGGGTGTTACAAATTACTGTCAATTACTAAAAAGAAAAGTGTCAGTCCCCACTCCCTATTCAGTGTTCAAGTTAGCTCACCAGTTTGGGAGGCCAAGATGCAACCTGAAATACATAATGAAAGTGTGAAGCACACACAAAAAAATTGTTGGCATCTATTTATTAGTGTGTGCCCCTCACCTGACTAGATTCAGAGTTGCAGAAGGTTAAATCCCATGGCACAGTGCTTTTGCAGAACACCTCTTTTATTTATAGCAGATTTCACACTTGGCTACCTTATCTCCATTGGCAGAATTCCTGCTTGCCCATAACAAGCCACTTCAGGCATATCAACAAGACCTGAGCCTATATTTAACAGTAAAAGGGTATTTTTGTAACTTTGTTCTCCCGTAGGAAGTCTTGGTGGTACTTTGACTGGTGATTTCTCTGTTACAATTTCCAGTTCACTTCCACTTCTTGATACATTTCAGGAACAGCTTGCAAACAAAATCAACCATAAACATTTCTTATGCAATCAAAATTTTCATTGTACTGTAAAAACAGATGCTTTAGTTTTTAGTTTCCCCATTTTAGTTCCTCCGTTTTAGTTTCTGTACTCGTCTCAGCTCTTTCTAGTGTTAATGCATCTGTGTGCCAACAACCAGAGCTCTTGGTCGTTATTCCAGGACTGTCTTTACTGTTTTTAAATTAAGACACCTAAGACAGTTTTGATGTGACTCCCCACAGGGACTTCTTGATACAAGACTCAGTCTGAGCTCCAACCCCAAATTATGAATACGTGTTCACAGTGCAGACTTACAGAATCAAAGCTACCTATTGGAGCTACAAACAGGGAGTAAAGTTGTAATGTGATTATGCATCCCAAAATACTTATGTGGTGACTGTCAGGGACCTGCAGGATCTTTTCCAGCGTCTTGCTATTGTGCTTCATTTTAAAAGAAATCTAGTATTCTGTAACTGGAGCTGGAAGTAAATACCAGAAGACATATGCCTTTTTTTTTTTTTAATCAAGTGTTTTGCCTTAAATTTCAGATCCTCAACAGTTACTCTTAAAGAAATCTTGGAATCTGGAGAGGAACTTTCTGCTTTTTAGCAGTGTCAAAAGAAAAGTTTGTCTATGTCTGTAAAAAAATAAGTTAATGGCAGGGAATGTTGTGGCATCTATGTCAATCTAGACCATTGAAGCCCTCTTTCACCACCACAGTTTATAAGTTATTTCAGAGAAGGGTCCTTTCTCATTTGCTCCAGCATACTCAGATGCCAGAAAAATATTTGAGATATACTCACAATTTTTCTATTAAACTAAAACAAAGCTATGGTCTCAGCCCACAGGAATTGGTTCAACTTTACATTGGAACTTAAGTATAGGACCCTGGTGGTAATCAGGGAAGTTACATCAGGTGAAGCAGAAACAACACAGTAGGGAATTCCTGACTGCTGGAAAGTTTACTGGACATCTTGTCTGTTACTTTTTTTTTTTACTACACTGTGAAACTTAGGAATGAATGGAGTAAGAATGGAATAAAGCTCTTCTATTTACAATTTCTGTGAATCAATTTTTAGTGGAAAGGAAAAAATGGAGTGAAGTTTGGGGTTTCTAGCAGTCCTGGTTCTCTGCTCCTCTGCATGTCCTAAATGTGAGCATATGGAGGTGCAGCCCAGCTCCTTTAAAATGGCCCCATGTAGGGGCAGCCAGATTGGACCTCAGCAAAGGGGGTGTTTCATACATGAGCTGTTAGCTGCAGCGCAAATTTTTATTACATTCTTTGTTTTCTAAACCCTTGTTTCATGCAAAGAATGGTCAATAAAAAAATCCTACCAAAACAAAAATCCTCACGGTTTTCCCAGTGTCTTCATGGTCAATATAACATTTTAAGTAAAAGCTTCTTTTATCACCTCAGCTAGCTTGCTTACATATAATAGGCACTGCTGAGTAGTACATCTGTTTCATGATTATCTTTTACATATTGATATTAGTACCTGAAGTGGGAACAGCTCATTTCCTGAGTACGATTACCATTGTGAAATCTTATGCACAGGGGAAAAAAACCAATTCTATAAATTAAACAAGAAGTTCTGAGAACTTATATCCCCCAGTTCACATCCAGATACTAATGCATCTCATTTACTTTGTTGCTATTCCCTTGAGTTATCTGTGTCATGCAGACCAGTCTTGCATGTCATGTTAACTATCCACTGAAAAAAGCCAGAAGTGTACTTGTAACAGTGCCCTAAGCGAGCATACAAGGTAGGTAGAAGAACATAAAAAATTCATCACTGTTACATTTCAAGTTGCTGGAATATTTTCATTCCAATAGGACAGAACCCATGTTAGCTAAAGATGGAGCTATAATTAAACTGATATGGCATTCACAACTGCCTCGAAACCCGCTGTAGTTGTCATATGTTTCTTTTCCCCATCTTTAAACTATATGGAAATCAATTATCTCAACAAACCAGCTGTAAGGACTGTATGCCAACCACTTACACTTGAAGTGAATAAATTATTTGAAATTCATTATTGATGTGAACAACTCTCCAAGATTTAAAGCACCAGTCCATTTTCTGTGCTGAGATTCACATGGAATTTTAACAAGTTCAGCACTATCCTCCGTCATAAATTCGTACTGCAAACTGTTATGCAAATAGCTAGAGTTCAGGGATTGGCAAGCCGTGCACAGAAAATTATGCTTCAGATGACAAAGTGCCCATGAGTTAATGGTTCTTTACATTTAGTGACAAATTTGTTCCTGATTTACCCCAGAGTGACAGACACAGGGTAAAAGGGGGACATCAGAGACTGAAAATACCATTTGTGTGTCAAGGATGTTAGCAACCTGGAGTGGTGATAGGCACTGGTGTCTACAGGATATGAAATTGAGTTGATGTGATGTCATTTTGGCTCTACTGTAACCTGGTTATCTCTTGCCAAGACTTCATGTATGATTAGTCAGCTCGGAGAGGACAGCAAGCCTTATCAGGCACACTTCCTGACATTCCTGTCAACTTAAGAAATGTGGTTAAGGAATTTAAGATGAGGTGTCACATCTTCATATCAAATCCCATTGAGTCACCACCTACAAGTTTGAAGACTCCTTCTAAAAATATTAATGAAAGGGAAAAAGGAAGTTTGGGCTGGATTTGACCTTGTAGTGCATTTTGCATGCTACATCCCCCCAAGTTACTGTCTTTATTATGCATACATTTTCTTCGTATACAGAGAAAAGAACTGCTATACAGGCCGTGGAAAAATAATATTAATTACTACTAATGCAAATGCATGTTCTGTGTTAGCTGACTTCTACTCTGTAGAATAAGGCAACTTTTATGTGCCTGAGCAATTTTAAAAGAAGCTCCTTTGGAAAAATCTTGCCATCCCATATGTTTAACAAGGACTATATTTGGAATGGTTAATAGGCAGATGAAAATACTAAGCATAACAATATATTTTTCATCTCTTCAAAGGAAAATTTTGTACAATGTAATAGTCACACTGTATACAGACTCTTTCAAGTTTCTTTTCAAAAGCAAGTTAGCAGCATGCTATTTTCATGCCATTACGCTTGTCCAACTGCACAAATTGTATTAATAAAGGCAGTTGCATTCACTTCCTTGCAGTGGGGCTCAAAGCTGAATTTCATTGCTAAGTCAAAAAGATTCCTGATATTCTGCAGACCAAAAAAATGCATAAACAAGGCACAGTAAAGGGTCTGTCTATAGACCACCATCTGGAAGATTGAACATGCACAAGTACCCAGTTTTTCAGCCATTGCCAAGGAACTCTTCCAAGAATTCCAGGGCCTGGTAAGGTCTGAAGAGTGTTCTTAGGCAGCATACAACTGCTTCACAACCCTTAAAGAGAAGCTCACAGTCCCAAATCCTGACACATAAGTTACACATTCATGCAGTAACAGCTTTTCTGGTTAATCATTATAAATATACCTGTAGTGAGTAAGCAACCCAGGGAAAACTGGCTCTGACACACACAGTCATGTCTCCTTCATTTGGAGATGATCCTGGTGCTTGCAATGCAGGCCCACAACGCATGTGGACTGTGTAAGCACATCTGAGAACAGCACAGAAGACTGTAACTGGCTGCAAGGGTCCTGTTAGAAGGAACATGAATCTATAATTGCATTATAACTTTTGGGGCTTTTCTGTTAATGAGGAGAGCAGCAATAAACTTCTTTTTTGCACCTTGCCTTATTTATTTGGTTGATTTCACCTTTCACTAAAAAAAAATCAGTCTTACAAGGGCTTTTTTGCTTTTCCAAAACCAGTTTGCAACATTTGAGAATGTGTACCCTGAAACCTTGCTTCCAAATTTAAATGTACTGCTTAATAAAACAGACAGGAAGAACCAGTGGAAGCACTTTGAACAGAGCAAATGACTTAGACCTTTAACTCTGTCACTTTCCTCATGACAATGAAATGCTGAAGCAAGAGCATCTGTGACCTGAAGGTTCAGCAAGCTAAACCCATGAAGCTCAGAAATGTCCTTGCTTGCCTTGAAGAACTGTCCAGCAGCCTGAACAGTTTCTCTTCAAGAAAAAAATGGTAAGTCACAAATATTTTTGTGCACAAGGATAGGCAACCTGCCCTTTACCAAACTTTTGTGACTATTTTAGGGTAGACAAAGACAAAAGGAGGAGAGGTTTAACACCTCAATTATCTTAAGCTGAGTAATAGAAACATTTGGTAATTCAGGCAGAAAACATTTACTGCTAGTGTACAGCCTTCAACCTGAAACTGTGTAAAACTCCATTGACTACAGAGATTGTGAATCATCTTCTGAAAACTTTCTCCTGTGGAACAATAATTTAATTGTGTAGACCTCTCAGTCCATCAGCAAGCACGGGAAGAGAGAAATCAATGTATTCTTTAGACTGGAATATAATTTCCAAATTCTTCAATCTAAATATGTCCAACAATACCACTGGATCTCTCCTGCTTGGATCTGACAGCTGGGCTGATTTATTTGAAATATTTTGATTTTTCTAGGGACAGACATCACCTTTTTAGATGCTGGATATTTTTGTGTTAATCCTTAAAAGTTATACTCAACTGCAACCTGCCTCTACAGTTCCTTGTCACCTACAACAGGAATGCTTTCACCCGAGAAATGGGTAAGCACAAGGCCGCTGTCAATGCCTTCCAGCCCAGCCCCAGAGCAAGACTGAGAAATGAGTTCCACACTTCTCTTACCAGTAGGACTCCAAATCTGCTTATATCACCTGCAGTAATCAAGGTACACTGATCTACACATGTCTCAAAATCAGCCACCAGCCTAAAATAACCCCCTGGTATGAACACACATCACCCAGCTATTCATGTGGTGTGTGGACGTAACTCCCTGGCCTTCATGTTTAATTAAGTAATTAAATCAACAGATGCTTGGCTGGCAAATGATGATGATACGATTTCTTTTTCTGAAATTGTCCCAAAGAGAAAGAAAGAAAGACTGTTGGAAGAGACAGACATTTCTCCTGTGGATATTTCTGTGGTGGAAGCAAGCAAAAATCATATTACAGGACAGTTATTAAGATATGGAAGGTGATGAATGTGGGAGATGAAAGTTCATTGTAGTCGAACTTCATGTTAAGATTTAATCCACCTAAATGTTAGTGCCTACACATTAGGTGTTTCTACTGTGCCTTGCTCAGACTGCCTCCATAGCCAAGCAAGAGAGATGGGCAACCCCAAAGGGAAAACATATCCTAGAATGGGAATTTTCCTAGACCAGAGGAAGGGATTTCCTCCCAGGGATTGACTATTCGTCTCCTTTGACCACGAGCATGTTCTAAGGTGTCAGAACAAGCTATTACCCTATATTTCAAGGGCAATTTTTGTACATAAACATCTGGCTTGGGCTTATCTCTTATTATTAAAGCAGGAACACTCATTAGAATGGAAATGATACTTCTTAATATTTGCATTTTTAGAAGTACATTGGTGGGATAAACTAGCTGATGATCAGTGCATAGTGCAAGGCCAGTCTATGGCACTTAGCTTTGCAGACCAGAGTAAGAACATATATTGACTCCAGTCTTACTGTTATTGAGGACACTGGAAGTTTACTACAGATGCCAATTAAAAGAAGCTCAGGCTCAGATAACAACAGCCATCAAGTCCTTGCCAGTGTCTCCAGGGAAGAAGAGACAGGTGCCTTCTAACTTGCTGTTTTTATAAAATTTATTTGCCTTTATCACTGGACATTTTGATTCACCCCCCAAATTTTTCTGAAATAGCTTCCTCTTCTACCAATAGTCCCAGTGATTGCTTGTGCACTTAAGCATAAGTGTCCCAGTGACTTTATGCACTGTCTTCAGACAGCATTGAAGTTCCAATAAACAAACAAACCAACCAACCAACCAACCACAGAAATAACAAATAAATGAAAAAGACATACTGACTTTATCTGTAACTACAATAGGTCAACAGATCTTAGTTGTAGCCAATGGGAAGTGTCATGATAGAAAAGAGTCCCTGCTTCAACTGCTCTTTTGCTGATGGTCAGGGATAAAGAAAAATAATTTCACTTTCTTTCCAACACACCTGCTCTTCACAGTAATGAGTCAAAAGTTTCACATTGCATTTCACTGAGGTGAGATTAGAGCAGATGCCAGGAGAGGGGCCCTTGTACATGGGACTGATGAAAAAACAAGCAAGCCAGAGGAAAAATGGAAACAAATGGAAAATTTATGGGGATAGGGAGGGAGCAATTGAAATGGAATGCTAAAATATGTACCTAGAATCTATTCGGGTAGGAATACATATTGGAACATGACTTTCTAAATATGCAGCTTTTGCCTTTCCAGAATTATTTTAAATGTCAATTATGTCTTTTGAAAATGGGTGGGAGTGCTACACATCTTTACCTAAGAAGAAAAATAAGTTATATATTTTGTAGTCATAAGCAGCCCTGTAATTAAATGGAGGGCCTGCTTTGTAGATTTCAAAAGCTTTGGCATTCTAGCTCCTGCATTTTTCTCTGGCAAAGGTTAGCCAGAGCTCTAGCAAAAGGACATTTGTTTTTCCACAGATGGGAAAAGAAAGAACCTCAGGGTCCTGGCCAGACCTTATTATGCTGTTATCCATTCCTGACTCCTGATTTCCTTGAACAAGGTCCTTCAAGGGTGTTTACACCCAACCTATCCCCTCTGGGAATGTCGTTATGGTGTGTATGTCCTGTAAAACACACCAGTTTTTCCTAAACACAGTCTGGTTCTGCTATTTTTGCTGGGCCTTTGACAATGTGTCATCTCTGAGATGTCATTGCATTAACCTTTTGCTATGTTTGGGGTGCCAGTGTCAACTGCAGGCGCCTCTGGAAGGATGTGCATTTGATTGGCAAAGACAGGATGATTGACACCGGGTTAGTCTCCTGTCAAAGCTCAAGTGTATCATCGCGGGGCAGAGCCGTTCTGCTCAGTGCCACCCGTCCCTGCCACGCTGGTGCGTCTCAGCCCTCTGTCAGAGACAGCTAACAACTGCTAGTGCTGCTCTATGGGCAGAAGCAAACCTGCTGGTGATCAGTGGCAGAAAGGTCTCTACTCAGGCCAGTAAAGAAGAAAGCATTTTAATTCTGCCTGCCTCGCTACCTGTATTTTTACACATACATGCACACCCTCAGCTAGTTGATTCTTCAGTACAAAAATGTAACACTTGAATAATTAATATGTAAGGCCTGATTCTTCTGTCTTTATTTTTTCTATCTAGGAAGTAAATGGGACTTTTCCTCCATACCACTCCTACAGATTAAGCTCAGTTATCAGCAGCTCTGATTTGGACACCTGCAAAGTTTTAACATGTTCTAGCTTGTCAGTCTTACACTAAACTTTCTGCTTTAAAACTGAAGATATGGCTGAGAGTAATTAAGAAAATATTTAAAGAGGAGGGTAATTACTCAAGTAATTTGTCTTTTAAAATTAGCAGTGTGCCCTTATCTATTGGCATAAAAACCTATGTGAAATTTTTGTATTATTCAGAGAAGCCATTCTATCACAGTCTTAAGTGAGAGGGTTCATTTGCATTCGCTGATCATCTCATTACATTTTGCCTCTAGTCCTTCCTGTAATTTCAGCTGGATATGCTATTCTTCTCTCTCAACACCTTGGGCAGTGGGCCACAGCACTACAAAGGTGGCGCTTCTCAGCTGCATCTGACTGCCAGTGAAACACTGTCTCATTTCTGAATATGTGAAACAACGATTAAAAATCTCTGGGTTCCTAATTTTGTGCCTTGTGTACATTGTCTTCAAGGTATTTTTAGAAGTTGTGAGGTTTTAGAAACATCTCAGCTTTAGGTTTTAATATGTGTGTCCATTTTCAATGAGAAGGTTCCTTCTAACACTGGCTTTGTTTTTTTCTTTCCTTTAGGAAAAAAAACCAAACCTTTTCCATGAAACTTCTTGTGGAAACAAATTGACTTCTGGACAAACTGTCAGGAATCCTTACTCAAGATGGCAGTGAAGGCAACAGTGAAAAATACCCACTTATGAAAAGCACATGCTATCTTTTCAGTCAGGAAAGTTTTGTTGATTTGGAAAGGATGTTAGACTTTCCCCACCGCAGGAACTCCCACAGATGGAAGTATTTACTCTGTTACAGAGTGAAACTGAGGGCTATGACCACGGTTAATTTGCAATGAAGTGTGCAGTTCTGGTTTTGCACTCTTTATTCTTTCTTCCTTTCTTCCTCTGGATATTTTTCTGCTCATGTTGTCTCCCACAACTTCTCAGCCATATTTGCTGTCTCCTTCATTTTCCCAGGTTTCTACTGACTTTCCTTTGCACGCTTCCTATTCATAGACCCATCTCTTAAAGTTTCCAACTCTGTGTCCTAACTGCATGACAAAATTCCGTCTGAGTATTAAACTACTCTATCAACTTCTGCTTTAACTCATCCCCACTGATCCAATACTGAGATGTTTATGCCTTCCTTGATGTCACAGAACATTTCTCAATAAACTCTTTGCTGAGCTTTTCTCATCATGACCTTCATGTATCCTTGGAGAGCTCCAGACATCCTCCTCACCACAAAGTCATATTTGTTTTTATAGTTATTTCCTTACATCTCTTTTTAGCACAATCTTTTGCCTTCAGCCAAATGTGTAACATACCTCACTTAAGAGCCAGTGGCTCAGAAATTTATCTCTGCTAGGTACCATCTTACCTTATCTTCATCCACATAACTCTGTACCTTAGCCTATCTCCAACAAAAAAACAAGCTCCTCATATTTCTTTAAACATTTTTGATCTCTTCCACACTATCTGGGCCACTATTTTCTGTGACTTGTAACTGAGACTTGTAACTGAGGACAGCCTTTGACTTCCTCTCCAACCACACATACAGCCTGCAGTATACTTCTGCCATATCTGTCTCCAGACCATAGGTAAAATCCCTCTATTTCTGACAAAATCTCACATCTGAGGGAGCTGGGCCTCTTCAGTCTCAAGTAGAGATGGCTCAGGGGACCTCATCAAAGACCGTCAGTATCTGGAGCAGGGGTGTCAAGAGGAGCCAGGCTCTTCTCAGGGGTGCCAAGCAACAGGACAAGAGGCAATGGGCAGAAACTGATGCAGAGGAAGTTCCATCTGAATATGAGGAGAAATTTCCTTACTGTGGGGGTTACTGGACACTGAACAGATTGCCCAGAGGGGCTATGGAGTCTGTCTCACTGGAGGTATTCAAAAACCCTCTGGATGCAATCCTGTGCAATGTGCTCTAGGATGACCTTGCTTGAGCAGGGAGGCTGGACTGGATGATCCCACTGGTGGTTCTTGTCAGCCTTAATCATTTGGTGGTTCTGTGATCAAAAGCTCTGAACCATCACCTGCTTTGACATCCACTGAACCCACTCTCCTCCTCTTTGGTTCCCCTGACATTCAAATCACTGCTGCTGCATACAAAGCCAATTCTCACACCCTGGAGTCTTTGTCTTAAATCTCCTCACCAAAGTCCTCGTCCTCCATATCAAGTTCCAGTTGTTCCAGAGCCCAACCAATGCCTTCTTAATTCTCCATCCTAACTTTTTGCATTGCCCACACTGTACCCTACTGACTGCCCACTGCCATTGTTTCTTCTATTTTTAATATTGCCTCTGAGCAGGCAGTGGGTGCCTGAAATGCTGTTGAGAGTCATTATCAACTTCTACTTTGAGCACAAAAGCAAATAATGATTTGTGGCAAGGTTATTTGATGCATAGGAATAGCCTATTTACATACTGATAGATGGCTAATTGGTTTTATCCTTACTGGTAATAGTTTTGCCTTTTCATACCTCTTTCTCCATTTCACCTGATCAAAGTATCTCTGATTTGTGACAGGGACTCTGGAGACCTCTAACTTCAGAGAGCATTTTGTAAATTTGAAGTAACGTTGTGATACCATATTATTAGGTAATAAAACCACAAGCATGAGTCATATTTTTTCATGTACTTCCTGCATTTTTCACCCTTTCCCAAAATTCTTCCATAGTATTTTACCTTTAATAACATCATTCCTGTTCAAAATATTTATTTAGAAAACCCACTGTGAACAGACTAAAAATGTTTGCAGTTATATCTATTAAACTATATAGTATATACTATAGCCTAATTATTACAGGAATTATTATTCTGATAGTACTTATTAATAGCATAAATACAGATTTGGTCAAAGTTTTTCCATGCAGAGAGCACAACTCATTAAAAAGCTTATAGAAAATCTTTTCACTGACATAAAATTTAACAAACACTGCAGAGAAACTCTAGTTCACTTTACTGTTCAAAGCATGGTGTTTAATTCTCATTTAAGGCTGTTTAGAGATATTAATTGGGCATGGCCTTACTGTTTAACATCATCTCTGAAGGCAACCCTTGCTCAATGTGTTGAACCTGCAGTTTGGAACATGTTTGGTGGTGGCCCCACCAATTGAAGTCATTTGGAAGGAGTCAGTATGAGCAATGAAATATGTAGTGGGAAGGACAATCTCTAGATCTAACCGTTTACCACTGCTAGATAATTTTTCAGGATTCAAAGAGTCTGTCACATCCCAGCTAAGAAGTGACTTGCTTTTACAACTCCATCCATAAGAGTGTATTGCTGTGCCCATGGTGAAATACACACACAGACAATTAAGGACTGATGTCTATGAATAGGGGAAGATATCACTAGTAATGATGAGCTCTGTGATAATCTGGCAGACTCAAGATATCTGTGACGCCTTCCTGGGAATGAAGTGCAGTGTGGATGCAGTGGCTCTAAAGAGACCCCAGATAGCTTGTGATTCAAGAGGGGAAGGTCTCTTCCTCACAGGCATGGCTGTATAGGATGTCAAGGATGTGCTTCGCAGAGCAGTGCTGGGGGCAGGGGATTTTTGTAAGGGATTTGGTGGCTTTCTGCTGTTATCTGTCTTACTACCCAAGTTTTAGGGAGCCAATAGGGCTTTCAAGCTCTGTTATTGTTACTTAGACACAACTAACAGAAACAATTCCTCCTTTTTCCCCTTCCCATTCACTACATATCTGACTGAACGACAGTACAATGTGCTCATACACATTCATCCTACAAGAGTTATTTTGTAAAATACACAAAAGTTGGAGGTAAATTTTTTTTTTGTCTAGAACACGATGAAACAGCTTAAAAATTTCTGCTGGTGAATGATACTAAATATTCTGGGGTTTATTGTGTTTTCGGTTGTTTTACTAATGTCATAGAAAAAAACAGCTTTCATGCAGTTCCAGAAGAGATTTCCACATAGAGTCCCATAAAAAGTTGTTTAAAATATATATTTCACAACATGGAAAACGCTTGGAAAACATCAGTCACATGAACCAAACCCACCTCCAATATGTTAAACATATCTGAACAGCTCCTTGACTTGCTTTAGCCTAACATTGATACCATCAGTAATCAAGGCATGAAAAAGTTGAAACTAAAGAGTAAATCACAAAATACACAGGCATTTAAGTATCATCCCTAAATTAATATCAGCTTTCCCATTCCAGCTAGTCTGGTATCCTACCACTCACCGATGCACTGTTTGCTCCTGCTTGGACAGCTCTTAATAGCCAGTCCCAGCAGGATGAGGAGCAGAAGATTTTTGAGAAACCAGAAATACATAAGAAAGTTGAATATTGTAACATAAACTTAAGTCTTGGGGGGTTTTTGTCCATTGCTTTCTTTCTGTAAGACAGATATCTTCATTCTGAATCGTTTATCTCTATCATACTTCAAAGTAAATCACATTTGCTTTTGACATTCTTTCTCTGTAGCTCCTTGCCTGACTGCCGCCCACCTCATGGCACACCTTTGTAGAGCAACACTCCTTGGGTATATTGCAACACTGTCATTGGTGCTCAAAACCCTTGGTCTAATCCCCTTTTTTCCACACCTCCCTTTCCTCAGCCCCCTGTGCCTTCTGCTGCACAGCACGAATGGACTTGCTGCTCCACACACAGATCCTGCCTTGCACTCTGCTCTCACACCATCCCAGCCTTTGGACTGCTGGTGTTGGTTCCTCAGTCCTCTTACCGGGTATCACCCACGATCCCTCCATCCCTCCCGTGCCATTATCCCGCTCTCCCCACGCCCCTGCAGAGAGCAGTGGGTGTCCTTAGCCGTGGCTGCAGTTTCCTCCACCAACCCTCCCATCCTGTGTGGCCACCCAGCCCTCACCTCCCCCACGGCCCCGTGGCGTTTGGCACCCGGCTGCAGCTCGGGTTACTGCATATTTCCCATCAGGGAATTAAGCTCTTCAGAGGCAACACATGCCAAATTTTTTCCGCACTAACAGAGAGCTCTCTCTATACGTTTGATCCTCAGCAGATAGGACTATAAATACCTGAAATACTGGACAAACTTGAGCGACCATTTTTGGATTACACAGCCTACAGGATTAGACTTCTTGCAAGATTTCCAGAACTTCCTGGTTGGCTGAGTGTAAATATTTCAAAAATAACATCTTACAGTATTTTAGTGTTTCTGTTTCCTCTATTGGTCAAAAACAGGAAATGCAGAAGCATGTGAATCTCAGAATTTACTTAACTTCAGAAAAATAGGTTCAGAGAGAGAGCACTTTATAAAATAAAGGGCCAGATGAGAAGCCAGCTTCTATTTTCACCTAAACCAATTCACCCATCTGCTTTAACCATCCTTCAAAAACAACAACGACCGGAGTATTTTGCATATTTGTAATGTCTGACGGAGATAATAAGCAGAGACCAGGCTGGTTCCAAAATAGGCTCGTGCTCCTTGTGTAACCTGGTGAGTGAACAGCCTGACATGCAATTATTTGTTTTTTCTCTCCTTACTAGTGCAAAACATTTGAGTAGCCAGGTTTTAATATATTTCCATTTACATTGTTACCTAAGGACATTTCTTATCTGAGAAAAGCATTACCATTCGAAAGAGCAGTTTCCCTCTTTTAATAGCTGCCTGTCCAGTGCTAGTTACCTTACTGCATATATAAAGTTAGGGCTGTTTCTTCTCATGTGTATCACTGATCAGCACCGAGTTTCATCTGCGATTTTATTGCCACTTCCACAGCCCTAAAAAATGAGCACCTAACCTTTACCTTATCATTTATTCCTCTGAAAATGTATTCTGAAAATTCCTCTGAAAATGTATAACTGTCTACCAGTTAACCCTTTCCTCTCACACTGTCATCATACTATAAGCTCAAGCATAGCACCACCATGGAAGACACTTGCTTACAATATTTTATCCCATTTTTCCAATTAGCCTATTGAACATTTTTTTAAATTAAGCTTCAGAATTAGGTTTCCATCTTTTTATTCTCACTTTGAAATTGTAAGGATTACATTTCACAGAACTTGAACCCTCCTGTCCTGCTGCCTTTTCTGACATAGGATCCAGCCTTGGTAAGTTATGCAATGGGGACAGTGTAAAACAACGAAAAAAGAGAAGCTCTGCAGCTTGTACATCCATTCTTGGTTGTAGTTATAATTTCACCTTCTTCAAACCAGAGAACTTTTAAGATCTGAGACTATTTGTGCTATTTTTGGAGGCCTGCTTCAGAAATTAACTCTTCTCTACCACCTGCTACAGGAACAGGACACTATCAAGAATGTGTACAAAACTCATCCAAAGGTTTAATGGAATTTCAATAGGTCGATGTTCCCTCAGCACTTTTCCTGAAGTTCTTTTGGCATCAGTTGAGGCTGATGTACAGCAATTCACACGGAGCAAGCAGAGGGCTTTGCCTTCCAAATGTGCTTTCTCACCTTAGAACAGCTGGCAGCTCAGGGACTTCTGAGCCACAGGTGACACCTCTGTGTTTCGACAGCTTTCATGGACTGCTTTGAATCAATGTGAACATCCACAATATGCTGTACAAATGAGTAAGAGAAGTTTATGAACTCAGAGGAGAGGGAGTATCCTTTCTCCAGCTTGTACTCCCGTGTGTCTATTTCATGTGTTCCCCTTAGTTGTTGCACTGTTAAAACCCTTGAAAATGCTCCACAATGTGATTTTTAAACATTTCCATCACATTCCACTTAGTTATCTCCTCCTAGGCTGAAAAATTCCTGGTTCCTCCAGCACAAGTGTTAAATCTCCCTTTCCCTTTCCCTTTCCCTTTCCCTTTCCCTTTCCCTTTCCCTTTCCCTTTCCCTTTCCCTTTCCCTTTCCCTTTCCCTTTCCCTTTCCCTTTCCCTTTCCCTTTCCCTTTCCCTTTCCCTTTCCCTTTCCCTTTCCCTTTCCCTTTCCCTTTCCCTTTCCCTTTCCCTTTCCCTTTCCCTTTCCCTTTCCCTTTCCCTTTCCCTTCCCCTTCCCCTTCCCCTTCCCCTTCCTCTGTGGAACGATGCTGTTGAAAACGAAAACCAAAATTTCATCAGCTGACCTTGTCTGTGCACATTCTCTGTGGCTTTTCCCAAGGACTCCAACAGATTTGCAAAGGATGGTTTTCTGATCAGATCCAGTCGTGACCCTGTGCCAGGGGAGGATGATCTGCTGCAGGCAAAAGCAGAACCAGACTGTTGAAAACACAACAGAAGATATTTGCTGCAGTGTTAAAGATCGTAGGGATTGATATTTCAGAGGTGAAAATCTGTAAGTGTTAGTGCTAGTGTTGCTGTTTGAAAATGGCATTAATTGGACCATGTTGAAGAGATGTACCCTCAACGAGAGACAATAGCACTGAAAGTCAACAGAAAATTTACATGGAAATGCAATTTTAATATTAGATTACCAGGCCTGAATTTTTTAACAACTTGTTAATCGCCCAGATATGAAACAAACAAGAAGAGTGGCCAAAAATGCACAATATCTAAGTAATTAATAAAATGTCTTTAAAAGAATCTCAAAGAGCTTTAGCAAACTTCTGAAATGTAGATGTTCTCTGGGCATGGTAAAAACATCTGAATGTGAATTCAAAGGTTAACATCTTTATAAATATTAAAAGCATCAGTAGAGTTTTGAATGAAATGTGTTTTCAACAACTAGGCAAGTTGGATTTTTTTAAATATATAATTCTTACATAATTGATGGTAGCAGCTAATATTGGTCTCATTATTATTGTCATTTAATTATAGTGCAATTATCTCCAATATTTCTTCAATGTAATTTAACAAGTTATATGTCATTTGATAGTATTACAAAATGTGCCATTACACAAGCAATTGACAGCTATACTGTTTTAAAAACATTGGCAACCCAACAGCATAAATTATACAGGTGTGAAAGAAAGCCCTAATGCAAAATGTATCTTTGCTAAATCACTGCAAAAAAGAAAAAAAAAAAAAAAAAAAAGGAGAAAGAGTACTTCAGGCACAACAGCAGACTGTTTTAATGGCTCAGGGACAGTAGGAAGCCTGAATTTTATTTGTACTTAATGTTAAGACCAGAAGGGTTGTGATCTCAACTCATCTTCCAGTAATGCCTACCCACAAATGTCTTCTAGAGTTCCTTGTGTATCACCCATCACGCTACTAAAGAAATGGACAAATACTGATAGTGATGCTACTGAAGTGTTCAAAAGTTTGGTGTCTGTGGTCCAAGCTCCAGCCAGGAAAAAGGTTTCTGGTGACTTTAAAGGACTGTAGATCAAGACTTAGAAATCACAAGTGTTTCTGGGCTAGCCAGAGGGACAAGTCCAAATTCAATCCTTACTTCCCAAATCAGCTGCAAACTTACCCTGAGGCTTTGCAGAAGGAGTTTTGTGACAAACTTTCATTCTGTGCCAGGACTAAAAAACACATATTTTAAAATTTCTTGCAAATAACTATTTGAAAAACATTCAAGGTCATTCATAATATCCCGTTTTGAAGTTAATGTTTGCATTTGTGCTGTAATAAATAATCAATTTTATTAGAGAAAATATAATACAAAAGCAAAAAAAGAATTCAATCAAAAAATGAACCCCCAACAATGTTAAAATGGATTATTTTGACATTTTTCCTTTATTTCTCTCAAACGAGAATTCAGGTGAAATCAAGTTGAATGTTTGCCGTGCAATTTGGCTTCAGCAGAACCATGACTTCTCGAGAAGGTGGTTCCTTACAAATTCTTCTCACCAATTTTTGGCATCCCTGTTGGCTCACTGATGCCCCTCTGTCCCAGAGCGCTCTGGATGGCAGCAGCCTCCCAGGTGAGGGTGGTGCTCCCTGCCTGCCAAGGCCACAGTGATGTGGCTCTGCTTTCTCACCAACATTTGCACCTTTGGGCCATCACCAAAACTGACACTCAGAACACCCACTTCTCCCGAAAGAAGAGAGCAGCACTTCACAGTAAAAGAGAAGAGAGCAGCACTTCACAGCAAAAATAGCCTTCTTCAGAAGCAAGACACAATGAAAAATGCCATCCTAATCTTAACAAAAAGCCTGGAGGCTGTTTCATTGTTATGATGTTTAAGAACCTTATGTAGAGCTTCATGTTCCCATGGCTTGCAGGAAAAGGCAGTAGTGTCACGCTCAACACTACCACTAAAAATAACTGACATGCAAAAATAAACAAAGCACCACTTTGCCTGGTATCTTTTAACAATGAGATGAATACTTGTACAGTAGGTGGTAAGCTAAAACACATATTTGATATGAGAACACAACTTCATGGGGACTGAGAAAACAAAGCTATGCAATCATGTCTCTAGGGTCTAATTTGACTGTAAGATTTAAATAACAATCCTACATCCCACCTGAACCTGGATGTTTTCTGCTCAGTGGCAATGCAGCAGAAATGTCAAACTTTGGAAAATATGCGCAAAAGATGCATGCTCACTTGTTGTCTTTGACATCTGGAGGTCTGTCTGAAAATAAGGGGCCAGTGTAATCAGGAACAGCATTTGGTTCTTAAATGCTGGTCAGGAAATGAACTTTTGAACACCCACATTTCTGTCAGTACTGAGAATGTGCTTTAGTTCTTTTCACATTAAGGACTAAACAAAAATTGCTAAAAGTATTCTACAAATCAGCTGATAAGCCATACATGGTAGAATAATTCCACACACACAATTGAAACAGGCATACAACAGTTACAGACCAGTTAATTCTAGAAGTCCTGAGAAGCTTAAAAAAGCATAGAGTGCTGAAATCATTTTGCTTTTGGAGTGTATCTCCCTGACTGGATACGGGGAAGATGTACTCATATTTAAGGGGAAACTGGATTCACTGTTTTTAACTAACAGCTTACTGGGGAGTAGGAGAACAATAAAATTAAGCAAATGGAGTAGCTGAAAAAAAATTAAAATAAAAGCAACATTTTCAAGTGTAAGCTTACCCAGGGAGTCTGTTCTGCCCTTTGGCCAGCCTTCTGCAGACATTCATATGGAAACTCTCTTAACACTGAATGAGACAAGAGCACATAGTCAAACTTATATTTGAATTGGGATAGTTTATGTCAGATTTTCAAGTCAGAATAAGAGGCAAGGTGATTTGAGACTTCAGGGTTAGTCCTGATTTTTTTGTCATCTGTTTCATAGTGTCTTTCTTTTTGCCTGCTGTAAAAATGAATGTACACATGAACGGATGCTCAATAAATTATATTCCTCCCCTGTTTGGATAGTCTTAAACAATTGCATGAAGTGAACATCAACTTGAAAATATTCTCCTCAGCTTCAATTTTTATTCAGTTTCCTTAGGAAAACATCTCACGTGAATTCTAGGCTCCCTTTCCTTCACAATCAGACCCCACCACTACTTCTATATATCTCTTCTGAAGTTATCTGGATCCATTTGATATCAATTATGAAGGATGAAGCAAAGAAACAGCTCTTCATCTCAAAGCAAAACACTAACACCCATCATCAAAACTGTTATGGGCCAAATGAAAATCTGGCTAGGAAAGACAAAAACGGGTAATGAGCTAAGCAGTTTGAATTAAGTGACAGGCCTTTGGAAGATGTTGCAACAAATATTTTACTTATTACTACAGAACAAATGTTCTATAGTACTGACAGAACTAATGCCGTTGAGTTTTTAGATCATGCGGAATGATGAACAACTGAGAGACTTGAATAAGAATTAGACCTTGAGTTTCTTGAAGTCAAAAACTTGAGAAGTTTGTCTTTCAAGCCAAAAGTGGGAACAAACCCTAGATGCAGGAAGAGATACTGCCATATGATCAGGGAACAGAAAGTATAGTAAATAAAAGGGAAAAAAGAGAATGTTTTGTCCAGTATTGGTTCATTAACCTAACCTTTAAAGTTTGCCACATTTTAGAATAGGTTTTGAAGGAACAGATAAATAAAGGCTTGGAGGTAAAGGAACTATTGGATATCGTGCACTATTGGATACAGCACAGTAGGATATATAATAAAAGAAGGGAGATCTAGGCAGACCAGCTTAATAGCTTCCTTTGATAAGATAGCTGATTTTCTAGACAAAGGAGAAGGAGTCAATGTCATCTATCTAGACTTCAGTAATACGTGGTATAGTGCCACATGGGAAATTATTTGTTAAGCTGCAGAAGATAGGGATTAGTAGAGGAATTGAAAGATAGGTAAAGACTGTCTCAAGGAACGACAGCAAAAGATAGTGTTGAAAGGAAAAGTAAGGTGAGGGTTACCAGTTAGCAGTGGAATTTTTTATGGATCAGTCGTGGGTCTGATCTCCTTATTTCAATTAAGATCATGACACAAATATTTGGGATGTGGTGACACTGCATAGGTTGGCAGTATCAATACATAGGAGAGAAGGATATCATGCAGAAAATGGCTGGATGACAGTAAGGACAGGTGTAATGGGAAAGGGATGAGAAGCACTGTTTTGAAGATAATGAGGCTAGTCACTTATCCCCAAATGAAGATAATGCATTTGGAAACTAATAATAAAAATTAGGAATCAGTTAGAAAAGACTGAGCTAGAGGGGGACCCCAGGTTGGCTGTCTGTCACACTACAGCTGAGAGCAAGCATGAGATACTGCAGTAAAAAAGGGCACACAAGGAATGTGTCAGGAGGTGTATTTTAGTGGATAGAGGACAACTAGCTCCATGATGAAAATCTCTGCTGAGATCTCACTGTAAGTTTTAATACAGTCCTGCTAGACAGTCTCAGGCAAGATAAATCAAACCAGGACCAGGTGCAGAGAGGGCTAACCAAAACGAGAGAAAAAATAAAGACTGTACCAACAAGAACGCAGTCAGGGGTACCTAAAAAGACTGAGGCTGTCCTTAGAAAATAAACACGCGTACCTTGAGTCACATTCAGGATGTAAGCTTTCTTCTTCAAGTCTGCAGTAAGTCTCTGACCCTTTGTGTCTCCTGTGTGATGGATATTATCAGGAGTCAGTGCTAAAAACCGGTCAGACTGAGGGAGCTATTTGCATTTTTCAGGGAACATATATGTAACATTTAGATCTAGATGTCAGCCTGTCAGGCAGGGACCTTTTGTTTGTCTTGGCTTCATATTAAGTGCTTCATTTTAAAGAACTCTGGCACTCCAGCATACCTTTGTGACCAAATGAGAGCAACAGAAGCAACAGCAGTGATTCACAGCAGTCAGGGACTGTTTTGGGGCCCTGCCAGTGGTCACCTATTGGCCAAGACCAATGTCCCCCATCCCTTGGTAACCATACACCTAATTCCACACCAGTCTTACAAGGTATCAGGTACTCAGTGGTATTATAAGCTCTTACCTCTCTCAGAGTGATACAAAAATGACAGATTATCTAAAGAATCTGATTCATCTTTTCCATAATCCCAGCCTGGATAGTGAGCTTGTAGGTGTTTTTCTATTAAAACAGCCCAATTAGCACTTTGGAAGCATGTCAGCAACATTTCAAGCCTTGAAATAGGATCTTATTACTTCATAATGAACATTTGCAGCCTTGCTTCTGAAAAACACTTCTGCAACCTTTAATAAGTAAGAAAGAGTGGGGTAAAAATGACCCTGGAAAACCCTCCTTAAAATAAGTAGAACAAAACCCCTTTTGCCGTGCTTTTAAATATATCTACCAAATTCTAGTGGAAGAAGAAACTAGCATTTCAGGTTCACAGGCTCTACAGAAGACAAACACCTACTCCTGCCAGCTGTAACATCTGCAAATTCTGAGCCGTATTCTGCTCCAGATTTTCAGACTGTTTTCTCTGATACAGGAAATCCAAAATTGCTGGTGTGGTATACCCTGTAGTCTGCTGCACAGCAAAGGGTGGAAGCAGGTTTGGGGTAAAATGACTGAGTTAATGTTTACTTACATGGGGTTTTTTGTCACATTAGGGCAGGTCCCCAATGTCTGTGTCACTTAGAATTTAAGGTGCTGCTGAAACAAGCTAGTCACATTTAAGTATATTCTCCCCATTTAATCATTGTAAGCAGAAGTCCAGATATCCACCCGTATTTCCCTGCAGTGAAAACACTCAGCAGTGTTTTTTTACAATTTTACAATTTTTTACAAGAAATCATACATAGATAATTAATAGGCTATAAAAATCCAAATATTTAGGCTATCACTTCGCTTATTTTAAAGATAAGCCATTGCAAAGGAAAGGATGGCAGTGCAAAGACAGCATCCTCAAGAGAAGTGAACTGAGATGATATCCTGTGGAAAATCAAAAGACTTTTAGGCATGATCTCAGTTAAATAATCCTTTTAGGTAATTTTGTTAGAATACCAAATTTTACAGAAAATCAAAGTCGACAAAAATAATTTGTTATCTTTCAAGGAAACAAGCCAGAAAAGACAGGAGTTCCAGTATTTACCCAAAGAGGCAGCTGTATTCAACAGATTTATTTATAATAATATTATTTGGTAGCAAGCAACTTACCGTGGCTGAATGTAAAAAAGTATTTTTTGATGAGTTAAAGAGATTAAGAAAAATCAGGCAGATTTTAACAGAGAATGGTGTGTAAATGAGAGGTGTTATCAGTCTGAATCTGGCAGCTCCATTTTTGTTATGGTGAAAAATATCAGTATTATTTACTAAGAAGATTAAGGCTGAATTGGAAGAGAGGCTGGTTGTTTGGAGATTGAGATAAGATAAAGGATTTTACCTTCTATGCACAAGCCAAATGCAATACACACAGGACTGTTATCTCCA
Source organism: Prinia subflava (assembly GCF_021018805.1). Lineage (NCBI taxonomy): Eukaryota > Metazoa > Chordata > Aves > Passeriformes > Cisticolidae > Prinia > Prinia subflava. The sequence continues at coordinate 82,676,035 of NC_086248.1, read as the reverse complement.
GCTCAGGCCTAGCAGAGGTGTATTAAGATGTACATTGTAATTACCGGTGGCAGGAGTAGATTTCATAAAGGCTATTTTAAAATCGAATAAAATGCTGGCCTTTAATTATACAGCTTTGAAACATTTTTCTTAGTTAATTGCAATAGGAAAAGAAAAATCCACCTAATATTTGAAACTGATTCTTGCAGAGAAAACACAACCAGAGCAGGCAGTCTTTGCCTGATCTGCACTTGTTTTGCTATCTGGCTTCATTCTGATTTGAATCACAGAGACAACTGAGACTGCTAAACACCTTCCTCATTTTCCCTCTTTTATCCAGAAAGCAAGATTAGCAAGGATTGGGGAAGGTGGGGGCTGGAAGGAGGGGGGAAGAATAAATCTCCCTTTCATGACATAATTAATTAGTTCCAAAAATGAGCTGTGCGCTCGTGAATCTCTCATGGCTGGCAGTGACAGTTCCAGCTCCCAGTACTCCCAGTGGTGTCTGCAGGGTTCTGAGGGGCAATATTATTTTTACCACTGAGAAGTATCCAAAGGAGAAGAGCAAACCAAGTTTAGCACAAAGCCTGTTTGGACCTGGGTTGGAGCTCACACAAGACTGATGTTGTCAATAAGCAGAAACTAAGCTGGTAGTTTTGGGGTGAATAAAAAAAACCCTTGAACTCCCTTTCTTCTAGAAAATGTTGTCATTGTCATATATCCCACGAGACCAGCACACCTCACAACGATCCTCTGGCTCTGGAGGTCACACTATTAAGAAGTGAAGACAAGAGGGAACCTCAGGCTGCCTGGCAATTGCCATGAGGCACTTGCCACAGTGCATGTCCCCTCTGGGCTTCCATTTCTGCTCCTGCTCTGAGGAATATCACTGCCATATCTAGCTCTTACAATGATGAGCAGTTGCTTTCCAACTTTCCCACTATGGGGAACATATCTATGTTCAAAAACCTTTCAAAACCACTTCCATGTGGTGAAAACTCCAAGTTATTTCATGATTTCCATTTCCACACCAGCCAAAAGCCTTCATTACATCTACATCTCTATTTATTTAATTTAAAATCCAACATCATAAGCATATGTAATATAACAAGTGTATATAGTCATTAGCAAACTCCTCTGGAGAGTTTACTATTCATGTTACTAAAGGCAAATAAATGCCCTTAGACTTGAGAATCCTGAAGAATATATTTGGGTTGGTTTTGGTGTTACTTTTCTGCTGGAAATTGTGAAGGCTGCAGTTACACAGCTGGCTTTTCATGCTATGACTGCTATAAGCAGCTAATTAAATTACTACTGACTCTATTGCTCAGTGAGTTGCTTTTGGTAGCACTACTTCATATGACCTTCAGTTTTGCTGTTTGTACAAGGTTATAAAATCTTGTCCAACCAGCCTGGTCCATTTCCCTATAACAGTGGTGAAAAACATGATGAGATACTAAAAAATGTATAATTGTACCACAAAAGAAAAAAATTATGTAAAACAGCAGTATTTTTTCCACAAAGAAAAAATTCAGATAAAGTCCTCTTAAACACTATGCATAATTCACTAGCTTTCTAAGGCACTGCCCTCTCTACATGTGGAGAGTCCCTTCTAGTGCTCAGAATATCTGCATCTCAGAAAGAAGCTGCTGGGAGAGCTGGGGGTGGGCACCACTATGGATCCTGCGTAATCCCGTGGCTTCCTTCCTTTGATCTGCAATGTTCCTTTTCTCGATATCTGTGGGAAGAGATCCCAGAATATATCAAAACACATGATTTCTCCCCCTTTGTTTGGAACTAAAAACACACACAGCCATTAAAGGCAAGACAACAGTTACTAACAACTGAGATACACTGATCAAATCCGAGCAATGTACCAGCACAAATGGAGTAGGGAAAATTTTTGATGTGCCAGAAATTTCACCAAAGACTAGTTTTAGTCTGTAGGATGCTACATTCAGTATTTTAAGGGTGCTGTGAATCTGGTCTGTGTCTTGACGTAAATTTTAAGTCACTTTTTTTTTCTGTCTATGTTAATGGCAAAATAATTTCAACACTATTGTTAGGCTGTAGTGGACCACTGAAAGCAACTGCTTTTGTTAGTGGGTAATTTTGTTCCTAAAAACAGAAATTGTGCACCAAGACAGTCAAACCATTCTCTGATCTTTGTCTTGTTTCTGAGCCAGTGCAGCTCCTTTCCCCTCTCCTTATGTCGAGACACCAATGTTCCTGGTGATGAGGTTTTGAAAATCTTGTCCTGAATCAATTTAACAAGAACCATATTTAAACAGAAATAACAAATAATTCATCCAGCTTCATAAATGCCCAGAACAAACAAGGTCCAGATTCTGGGCTAAAAAAGTTCACTTACATCAACAAAGTGATGCTCTTTCTCTGTGCTTCCAGCCAATAAAACTTCTACAATAAAACTACAGACCAGGATCTATTAGACTTGTTCACAGTTCATCTTTTTTAGTTATTGGTGGCCAGGAAGTGTAGAAAATTGCAAGTGCAGTAAATACTACATTCTGTTGTAGAGTAGTCACCCATCCATGAACATAATGCTAAACATAGAAATATTATAGTGTTTTTGTAAACTGGATAAATTGTACTTTAATGTGCTTTTATGGAAAATGACCACTTAGAGAACAAATACATTTGTTCGGTGTAGGTACCCACAGACTTCTTGCAGTGTAGAGTACGTTTGGTTTGCTTTTAAAAGCAGGACTAAACAACAGAACTTTAATGTAAAGTTAGAACCATAAGCAAAAAAACATGGTGAAAGCAAAGGCAACTTATATTTACCAGCTGTGTTTGCTTCACCTCCCCCCCCCAACAAAACCAAAATAGCAAATTTAATAAATTAGAAAAAAATGCCAAACCAAAACATGTAGTGGTTTTATTGATTAGGGGGACAGAAAGTTGCCTATGGAACAGTGAATAAAAGGATGCTGTCAAGATCTCTGTACTTCCCATGTGGTGCTGAGCACCCATTGCATATTTTAGGGTGCTTGGAGCATTCAGCATCTTGCAAACAAAGATATTAAAAGAAAGCTACTTTGCTTTCCTTGAAGCATAGTTTTAGTTAGAAACACAATTTTATATATACATATATATATATAGTTGGTATGTTTAAGAGTTATACAACAAATGCTGAATCAAATACATATAGTCAGATTGGTTGAAGCAATTAAAACTTTTTAGTATGGTAAATACAGCAGGAATTATTACATTCATCATCCATATCATAGGAAGAAGATTTGGAAAAAAAGAACTGGTGATGGACAGTTGAATAGACCTAGAAATACTTCTTAAACATAAGTTAAGCCTACTTTGTTTCTTGTCCAAAATTTCTAGTGACTTGCATAGCTTGCAGTTTTAGCCTTACCTATGCAAGTTACTTAGTATGCTAGAGTTGTCTTCAAAATTTCCTGCCTGCACATTTGAGGGGGAAAAAACGATATCTCAAAGGCCATAAGGCAGAAATCTAGTTTCTACCTTTGGCTGAGAGCGACAGTGTTGGTCATGTCTTTGTGGGCTCAATGTGCAGCTTGGTTGTTGCAGAAAAAGAGGATTCCTTACTGTTCCAGCTATGATTACATGCTCAGATATTATCTTGATGGCTTTAAGAGACATCCGTGTGTGCAGTGGGGTGCAACTGGTTGACACAAAATAATATTTTTTCCAATTTTTTCCATGGTGACCGTAATTCAGACAAGAAGATGATTTTGTGTTCTGCTGTAACATTCTACCTGGCCAATAGTTCTGAGATAACACAATGGATATTTACAAAGACTTTTCTTCATATATATATATATATATATGTATGTATGTATGTATGTATGTTTGTATTGTGTATGTATGTATTATGTATGTATTTATAAGCTCAGTAAAGGGAAATGGAATTGCTCATACAAACAGATTCTGCTGTGCATAAAATTATTTATTTTACACTACAAAAAAGATAAATATTTGTCAAGGGGTTTTTTGTCATTGTTTTTGTATTTTTGTGCAAATGAACTCCACTGCAAATCAGCTTATTACATTCCATAGTCATGGGTGACACTTCTCAAGTACCATCTTTTTTTTTCTCTGAATATGAGGTGTGGTCTTGGTGTGTACCACGAACCTCTGATAACCAGTTCTTGGCAGGGGGTGCTCAGGAGTACCTTAAAAATTCAACGTTTACCTAGTTTGCATGTCTTAAAAGGACAGAATAGAGCAAATAACTCTTAATTTAAGTTACTGAATTACCTGCCTCTATCCCCAGTTTTGGTAAACTGCAATGAGGTTTCTGGGGAAAGTGGTATTCCCAAAGAACCAAAAAACAAATTAGATATACCTTTTGCTTCCTCAGTAATCCAATTCAGCTAAGGGCTGAGTCCACTGTAAAAAGTCTAAGAGTTTTCAAATCCTAAACATTCAATCATTTATGGCCTAATGTCTATTTCATTTGGCCTGGAGAGTACTCATTTAAAGGTCATAAGAGAGAGAATTGGAACAAAAAAATTCACGTATTTTCATTTGAATTTTAGGATTTCTGTGCAAATGGTGTGTCCTGGACTGCTGGCTATCAAATATATGCAGAGTATATTTACAACATTCTGCCTGCCTGGAGCATGCCATAGTTAGTAATGTTTCACTAACATTAATCAATAAGTAGCCAGCAGAGATTTTCCAAGTGTTTGTGATAGTTTAGATATTAAACTGGATTGATTCCATCTGACCATCAATCTCAACTCCATATTTTGCAGAGATCTCTAGCAATATTTCTTAGAGAGCTGTTGCATCAGTAAATTTTGGGACTCCAAACCCAACCATGAGTAACATTTTAATGCAAATATTGCTATGGATTTTTTACTGAATGACAGAAAAATAGTTCACATTTTCAACCTTGTGGGGTCCTTACATCTTGCAAATGTGAGTAATAAAAATTGCACTCAGTCAAGTGGAATAATAAAACAGCAGTCACCACTTCCAAATGCCTCCCCTGATTTATGGTTATTACATCATACTTATCAGACTCATCTCCAGACATGAAGAGAACTTGAGCCACATTCTTTGGATACCTGAATAAAGTCATATGCTAAAGACAGATCAGCTTTGAAAGCTTTTCACTTAATTTTTCTTTTTCTGGTGCACTTGCATAGATTTTGAACACAGAACCTTTATTATCCCACACTTGTAAAGTATCTCAAGAAAGGAAAAGTTCCTTGTGCAAGATTACCTTTTGCTAGATGTTGAAAAGAAATCCAAATCCCCACACCTCCACTCAGCAGTATCTCATGAGCCTCAGAAATGAAGACAGCTGTGTTCCATGGGATCTTCATCAGTAGCAAAGAGATGGATGCACGGGGAAAAATGCCCCGCCTAGGCTACATCAGGGTCACTGTTCTGAAAGAAAAAGTTAAGGGAATACTGAGGAATCAAAGTGCACGAGATGTTCTGCTCACTTTCAACACTTCTCCTTTCACATTCTGTCCCCAAAGAAGACAGACAGATGTTTCCAGTACTAGTGACTTACTGCTGGAATAGACACAAATACCTCTCTTTAAGCAAGCAACGGGGAGCTGCTTTGAAGAGCCTGTGTCTAGCTGAAAATACTCATTTGCCTTCTCCATCCACAATGGCATCAAACTTCCCTATGAATTGTGCTGTAGAGTTTTTGCCTGTACCCAGAGCACCAGGAACAGACAACAGCTGAGAAGTGCTCAGGGAACACTTTGTATGCATTCTCCGAACAACATCCTGGCTGCCTTCCATGGGTATGGAAAGCTCAGTCAAATCTCATTGGTTTTAGCTAACAGCTAACAAGAAATTTCCTCACAATGTGAGGAATTCACATCAGCGTCCAAGTGAAGACAGCTAGGATTAACCAGATGTCCACCAACCCAAATAAATCCACTCATGGGGATTTTGCAGAGGGCATAGATGCTTTAATTTGCCTATTGAACAAATTGTGCCTTTACGATATAATCAGTTAGTTTCCACATGGCAATTCTATTGCCAGTGGTCTCCATTGTTGCAAATAATGTAAACACTTATTGTATAAATTACTGATTGTCATTTGCAAACAAAACCTTGGAAGACGTGTTTAGGAATCACCTTGCAGTTGAGGACAAAAGATCGCTGTTAAGATGTACTAAACCAGCGAGAGATCAAGCTGCTGGCAACAATTTATTTTACCTCAAGGCGTTTTGGACGACTCAGTGTTCTATTAAACACTGAGCATGAACCATCAAAACAGATGCTGTCTGGCAGATATGTCTCAGCCTAGCACTGTTCCAGGACTTACACACTTAATCAGCACCTTCTAGCAGACTGTTTTTTTGAGCCGCTCACCAGCTCCATTTTAAATGAGATGAAAGCCAAAGATTTAATCCACCCATCCATGCTAGCAGAAGCCTTTCATGCCTGCTGCACTCTTAATGTTGTATTAATTACACCAAAATGAATCCTTCCATCTCACCTAAATGTTTCTCAGCTATGCAGTTCTGAACCATAACAAATGCTAGATCACTTTCCATCAGTAACCAAAGACCTTGAACTCAACTACAAGAACTGAAAACTTTCATTCTTACTTGATACTCTTAACTTGCACAGATCTGAAGCTGTCTGAATTTCTCTATACAATCATTTCACCTGTTTCTTCTTACCCATCTTGCTAAGGAATCAGTTCTCCCATTTTTCTATCACCACTTCCACTGCTACCATCATTTCAGTGAGTATGAAGTTCTTGCCAGGACTGGAGCACACTTCTGAAACATTAGCTTATTTAGATAATGGAGTCTGTCAACCCAGACAAGTTACAGATCAACTAAACTGCACTCCAGCAAGAATTATAGAAAAGGCAATGACTAGATTTAGCCCTTTGCTCATTGGGAATAATGAGACATTAAGATCCATTGCTGCTGTGCTAAGGTGTCAGGCTCAAGCAGAGCATTATTTAATCAGGCAGTGAGAGTCTGGCTACAACCATCTTGCTGACCAGATGTATTAGGGGCTATGGAAGAGAGGTGAGGTCAGTGTTCACTTGTTTTCATTTGCAAAGGTGCCCTCCTCAAGGTAGGTATAGGACTTATCTTTTCCCTTTGTTTTCCTTGGGGGGCTGCCACGCATCTACATGCTGTGACAATCCCAAAGTCGACACGGTGTCATCTTGATGAGGATGAGATGAATCCCTGCAGAGTCCAGGAAGCCTTGACTGTGAGAAATTACATTTGATAGGACTCCTGAGGGGAGGTTCTGGCTTCAGATGCTCTGACACAGTGCTGACACAACACCTTCAGCACAGGGAGGCTGCACAAACTTTCAGGCTGGCAGGAGCAGGCTGCAGTAATCTGAAATGCACTCAATGAGAACTTCATGGAGAGGGACAGAATAGAAATTATCAAGGCTGTCAGTGGTGATATGGAAATGGTGTTTATGCCATGTTCAACCCAGCTGAAATCAAACACAGCTGTGTAGCCCTTCTTTTCCCCCAAAAATGTCCAAATCACTATGTATTTCTCTTTGCAGTTTCTCGTGGTAGGCAATTTCACATTCAGAACAGTGATATGCAAAAATGGATTCCATAGCATAACCTGAGATAAAACCCTCTTACTTCAGGCATTATCTTTCATATGGAAAATTCCCAAATCTGTGATGATTCTGATTGATTGAATGATTGAATGATTGAACGATTCTGCTATAATGATACTTTATCTATTGTGCTTGTTAATCTAACAATTTGTAATCTAACAATGGGCCCTTAGAGGTAAGATTATACATACATAATGCATACATCATCAAGGGTGATGGTATTTTTTGCCTAATGCACAGAGGAATCATGTGAAATAGGTAGTTATGTGTATTTTATCAGGCTGCAATTCATTAGCTAGATGAGACTTGGCCACTGGACATAAAATCTTGCACTTATTTACTCTGATAGTGCCCCTCAAAAAAACAAAGTTCATTGTAAGATAAAAAGAGTTATCACCTTAAATCTTGTCTCTCTTACATGTATATATATGCATTTATGCCCCAGCACACCTTTATGGCCAAAGGTGTATCTTCTCTGATAACGGTGATCATAGGAGCCACTCAGGAATAGCAAACCTATTTTTCTTATGTATTAGCACTCCCATTTTTGAGTAATCCTACTAACATGAGTCTAGTACTTACAATTTTTGTAAGTACCGATTATATTTTCAAAGTCAAAGCAGGATAAATTTAGTGCATTGCACCCTGAAGTTGCTGCTTTCCATAGTAATCAGCCATACATATTGAACAATACCATATGAATATAAGTTTGAGAGGTAAGAGCTGGATTCTTTAAAAAAACACTTACATGGGCAGTATGAGCTCTTGCTGAGGATCTTCACCATGTGAATATCATGCATACAGTCTAGTTAATAAAGAAAAGCTGAGTTCCATGGATACACGGGAGTGTGTAGGTAGGGCTCTGGCACATGAGTATTTTTTTTCAGCACTGAAGTCCATTCAGCAGCCAAGGAAACCATGTCTTATCATACCATTTGTACACTCCACTTCTTTTCAGGGAATAATATCTGTATATCTGGTTTGCCAGTGTCAATAGGCAAGTGTTCTGGTTTAGCCCCATCCATCAATCAAGCACCATGCAGGCCCTCATTCTCTCTCCCCTGGAGGGATTGGTGGGAGAATCAGAGGGGTAAAAGTGAAACTTGTGGGTTTGGATGAGAACAGCTTAATAGGTAAGCAAACACTGTGTGCACAAGCAGAGCAAAATAAGGAATTATTTCACTACCTCCCATGGGCTGGCAGGTGTTCAGCCATCTTCAGGAAAGCAATGCTCCATCACACAGAACAGCTACTTGGGAAGAAAAAATACCAGAACTCCAAATACATCCCCCATTCCTGCTTCTTCCACCAGCTTTATATGATCAGCATGGTGCCGTATGGTATGGAATATCGCTTTGGTCATTTGGGATTAGCTATCCCAACTGTGTCCCCTCCCAGTTCCTCGTGCACCCCCAGTCCCCTCACTGGTGGGGTGAGAGGCAGAAAAGACCTGGATTCTGTGTGAGCTCTGTTCAGCAGTACTAAATACTAATATCTGTGTATTATCAACACTGTTTCCAGGACAAAACCAAAACACAGCCCAGTTTTAGCTACTACAAAGAGAATTAACTACATCTCAGGTAAACTAGCATGTTATCCTGCCCTTATTCCATATCATTTATATCAAGGAAACCCTATGGCAAGAACAGGAGCCTGTCACTTACCAAGGAAACAGCAGTAACAGTTATAAATTCAATCTAGCACATTCCAATTAAATCTGTCAAACTCTTTGTGTTCCACCTTGGGCAGCAAAAAAGACAGTCATGGTTTAATCCCAACTCGCAACTAAGCCCCACAGAGCCACTCTCTCACTGCCATTGGTGGGATGGGGCAGAGAACAGAGAGGGTGGACAAAACCTGTGGGTTGAGATCAAGACAATTTAATTGTGAAAACAAAAGCCAGGTGTTGCCATGAGTTTTTCTCGGTTTTGCTGAGCGCTCATATTAAAGGAGAAGTTCGTACCTTCTCACGCTCTTTTAATGTAAACATCAGCTATGTTCTATAAACATAGCCATTGTTTTTACATTTCTTGCCGGGACAAACAAGACTGTGTGACAGTCCCCTTCACCAATGTGGTGTGGAGGTGGGAATTCCGTCCTCCAATCCACAGGCCTCATAGTAAAAGTATAAAAGTAGGTTTTTGTAAATAAACCGGGGTCTTCTGCCCTGCTGCTGTTGTTGCACCCAGATCTGTGTCTCCAGCCTGTTTTTCCTGGTTAGGCCTCCACGGTGATAGCCATGTGTACAAACAAAGCAAAACAAGAAATAGTTTCACCACTTCCCATTTTCAGGCAACCAATATTCAGCCATCTCCAAGAGAGCAGAGCTCCTTCATGCATAACCATAGAAGACAAACATCATCACTCTGAGAATCCCTCCCTTCCTTCTCCTTTCCCCAGGTTTTATTCGGGCCATGATGTCACACAGCATGGGATATCCGTGGTCAGCTGGGGCCAGCTGCCCTGGCTGTTTCCTCTCCAAACTCCTTGTGCATCCCCAGCCCCCTCACTGGTACTGTCATGTGAGGAAGCAGGGAGGGCCTTGATGCTGTGTAAGCTCTGCTCAACAACAGTGAAATACCCCTGTATTATCAACACAGTTTCCAGTACAAATCTAAAGCACAGTACCATTCTAGCTACTGTGGAGAAAATGAACTGTATCCCAGCCCAAATCAGCACAGTGAGTACTTTTGGCCACTGGCAATGAGTGGGATTTTGGAATAGACTTTTTTGTAAGTCTTGCAGGTCCATCTGGGAATGATGGATGACTTTCAGCAGCAAAGATTTTCTAACAAATGACAGTCCAAAACAGAGTCTTACAAAGTACTTGCAGCTAATGTCAATAATTCTCTCTTTGCCAGTTTAAATATCCTTCTCAGTCTTTCACACCCTCACTGGTACAGTACACTGGCAAAATTAGCAAGCTAATGTCACCACTCCTTGTAGATAAACACATGTAAAGTGTCAGGCATAAGGAGGAGATTACAGAACAGTACTTCTAAGTACCACTTATGAATACAACACATGTAGCTCATGGAAATGTTGACATCATCTAAAGAGGAAAGCAAGACTTGCAACCACAGTGGATTATATCGTTAGCCAAACTGGAAAGCAATCATTCTTTACAGCTGCAAGAGCCCTGAACCTCCTGTTTTCCCGAGGAAAAATATATCACTACATTAATATAAACATTTTGACTGTGAAAGTTCCACAAACCATGTGTGACATACACATTTTAAATACAAGCACTTTGCAGCTGACGGATTTAATCACCTCATTCTTGCTTGAGAAAGAAGTGCCTCTAAGCATGAGAAAGAGGGTGAGGAGTATGGGTGCAAACACAGACAATTTCCAGAATGCACACCACCATGGATGGGGTATGAGCCAGTCAGGTTGCTGCAGTGGCACACAGAGGGTTCCACTGGCTTTAGGAGCCCACAGTTTGTGCTGCTCAAGCCAATGCATCCCTGCCCCAGAGAGTTTGCAGTCAAATAATTCAGGCAACACAAAATAGCTGGAAAACAAAACTTATAAAATCAAAGGCATGTGTGCCTGCTCTCATTGTGGGCATCTGCACCCCTTCCTGCCCCTCACCACTCTCTTCACGGTATTAAAACCTTCTGTTTCAACTGTGAGCCCTGGGTGTTTCCACGTGGTGCTGCTGTGGCAGGTGTGGCTTTTGCAGAAGTGGTGAATAATAAGAGAGCCTTACAAATGTGCTAGGGGGTGTTAATCTGTGTTAAAAACAAATGGTGATGTCCAGACAAGCTACTAACCAGGACCAGGGTGCAGGTTGGTGACAGCTAGGAGGCAAGGCTGCTGCTTGATGGACCCAAGCTTAGAGCAATGAGGAGGCATTAGGAAAAGAGGAACGAGCACAGCTGAGTGCTTGGAATACTAGGCATGACTGAGGCTGTTTTTTTGTGTGTATCAAAGAGACACAACATGTGCTTAAGAGCAAGAAAAATCAGAAAGAGAGAAGTGCAAGAGACTATAAAACTTTAGATGAGAGTTTTCCTTCTTTCACTACCAAAAGGAGGGGATTCAGCCGCTTTCTTGGAAGGACAAAATGTCAGCTTAGCAGGTCTGTGGTCACAGGAATGATAGCAGTGTTGGTCAGCGTAATGAAGCACAGGAGACAAAGTAAATACATTTTACTTTGTAAAGTTAAGAGTACAGAGGGAAGCAGAAGAGAGTTTTGGCCATAGTGAAGATGAAGCATCTTCAAAAGTGGTGAAAGGCAGACAAGAAGTGTGGCAATGATTTAAGGAACTATGCCAGGAATGGAAAAGCAAATTGGCAATTTTCTAGCAGAAAAATATTTCAAACATGGTTGTCTGCATTTTGTTTCTCCAGGTATGGTTTGATGATTTTTTTCCTCAAGGCAAAAAGTCTTTTTGCTTAAAGCTGTTCACGAGATGAGGTGCTTGTCATAGAGGGTAATGTAGAAAGTGAGAGGTCAGAAAGGACTAGTGCTTTGTGGGAAAAGGGTGAAGAATATAACCTTTGCAAGGATTAGGAGGGCTGATCCAGGGTTTGCTAATGGCAGAGGAGAAAAAAAAAGCCAACCAGCTGTTTTGTTGCATACCTTTGCAGCTGAGTCAGGCCAAAGCAATGGAAAGAAAGGCATCCATGGGGAACGATGCACAAGTTGCATCTGGGTAGGTGACTGGATGTGCAAGACAAATAGCAGGAAAAGATGTGCATGGAAGTTGCAAGCCTCAGTGACACTCTTCTAAATTTTGTTTTCGGCACGTGTAAAGGACATGGAAGAGAAATGTGGAAGGACTTTCTGAGTCTGAATGGCCTGCAGAGAGGAAGAACTGATGCAGCAGGAAAGAGAGTGAGAGGAGAAGGTAGCAGGGAGGTCAAGTAACAGCCAGAGGATGCAGTGATTGAGCAGAAAGAGCTGAGAACACAAGGGGATCTCAAAAGGGCCAACGTGCCAGCTTGTGAGAGAACAGTGTGGGTACCTGCACCCTACAGTATATTAAGCCCAGCACGAGTGCAACACTACTAGAAAAAATATGGTTTGAGGCACTTAAATAGGCCTTGATGACAGCAACAAGAACATTTGAGATGAAGAGGATTTAGCAACTCAGAGCTCTGGGCGCAGTCTTTCATAGGATCTTGAGTAGAACAGATGTCAGTAAAATTATTTGTGTTCTGCAAAATTTTCGGTACCTTGAAAATTCAGACCCTAAATTAAAGTCCAAAGCCACCATCTTCATACACTTCTCAGCTTTACCCAGAAGTCTGCAGGTCTGGCATTCAGTTTGCTGTTTCTTGGACAGTATCACACAGGTAACAGTGGAGCAAAAAACCCTGATTCCTCTTTCTAAGCTTTGTCTTCCAGACTTTTTCTTCTTTCAGTTTGTACTCCCTGTAAGATCATCACTTATGTAGCTAATATTGAAGACCTCTTCAAAATAGTAGAGTGCCTCTGCTCTTACTGGGCACTGAACTGAACAAGTACTGAAAGTATTTTGGCTTTCTTATTTCATATTGTATGAGAACTTGAAATTTCCCAGTTCATTGTTTCTGCCTAATTTTTAACAGAAAAGAAGAAAATTACCTGGAATCTCTGAGATCAGTTATTAACTGGAGGTACTCCAATCCCTATTTCTTGTCAGACAGAAAAATACAATTTTCTAGCAGTGCAACAATACTTTCACAGAAAAAAAAATGGACTCACAATCAAAGTCCTATCAAATGTCACAGGAGGTTTGGGCCAAGTGTTTGTATTTACTGCTCTTGATTACAGACCAGTAGGAGATAAAAAATTACTCCTGACTCTTATGTCCAAGCCATACTTTTCTCCCTAACATAGATGCTCACAGACAAGAACCCAGGTGAAATGTTCTCATAAAAATGGAAGGGGCAGCACACATTGGCATAACAGCAACTTAACCTTTTTACCCTTTAACTTAGAGGCATACTGAAAATACATTTTTACTCAAATAATATGACAGATGTAGTCAGAAATGTTTAATACAGAGAAAATTTGGGCTGGTGCAAAGACACATTTTTGAGCTTACACCTATATTTAACCTTGTCTATATTCAGACCCTTGTTTAGTAATTATCTTTGAATTTCCCAAAGGTTTCTATTCCTTTCATAAAATTTTAAACATCAGTTTGCAGAAATAAACTCCTGCTTACACTGTAGGTACAGCCAACATAACTTTGAGTTTGGTTTGGGACATCTCACTCATGAAATGTTCTGTATTTCCTGCAGGATGTAACATCAAAAAATGAGATGTGAAATATTCCCTCCTCTCCTGTAATCTGCATTTAACTTTCCTGGTCATACTGTAGCACTTAGAGAAAAAAAAAAAATTATCTCTGGACATATAGATCTACATCAGTCTTTTTCGACTAAATTATTTAAAAGCCAGAATTACATTTAAAAAAAAAGAGGCAGGTGGAGTTATTCTGTCACTGAACCAGACCTGACTTGTCTTTATCACTCCCTTCAAACTAGTGCAAGGGGTGAGAGTGGCAGGACACCCCATTTCATATTGTGTTTTCAGCTTCAGCTCTTGGTGCTTCTCAGCACTGCTGCAGGTGGAGTGATCAAACACAGGTAGAGGATGGGATGCACATCTGCAGTGGCTGACACTGAAGCCATCATGTGAGTGACTGGTTTTTCTGAAACCAGCATACTTACCAAGTACACAGAGATCTATTTTCCTTCTGTACCATGAAGAAATCAGTGCTTTTGAATTCCTTGATATCTAAAACAGCTACAGGTTTACTTGGATAAATAAAACTCAAAAATTCTTGGCGTGCTCTCATACATCAGGAGAGGATTTAGGCAAATGATAAAACCTTGGTGCAAGAGTTTTAGGTTTCATAAAATATTTTTTTGCCACAATTATTTATAATTAGGACAAAATTTACAGAAGAAAAGCCAGTTTAAATTCTGACTTCCCACAGCTTTATGGAAAATACTTTGCTTTTGCAGTGACCTATAGGGTTAACAGAAAATCAAAAAGGAGAAACTGATGAGCATGTGATAAGAGACAAGTATTAACATGATAAATAATCTATTTAAAATTACAATGGATTTTTAGAAATATTTCCTCTAGAAAAATAAACTATCACATAAGAAAAGGTAAACTGAGAAAGTATGACTGGAAAAGACCTAATTTCTATATGTGAAATTTGATAATATTTTACAAACATATCAAGGCAAATACTATTTGCCATCATTACTATTAAATATGTATCTAGAAATGATGCTACAGAAGTCCTGCCTACTTTTGGTTTTTGGTTAGCAGAATTTAATTTTGCCTATAGGCAATATATATTTCAAAGTATGTCAATTATACTTAAGACACATTAATGCATTTTTAGAGTAATTTCTGTGTCAGTGAAATTATTGCCTGCTCTCCCCTCCCCTCCCCCATTGCTGTCACATATAACTATAACCACATGGAAAAGTAATATTAGGAAACACATTAAAGATGATTTATCAGCTGGGAATAGGAAAGAGAGCCAAGAGCAGGTGATGAACTCTTCAGAACCACTGCATTAAGCTGAGACAGAAAAGGCTGCTCCATTATGTCAACTGACCTGAAATATATAATCAGTTTGGACCAAGTTCCATTCTCATTCACTCTAGCCTAATTACATATTATTTAAATGGCATTACTCCGCATTTCTACTTACATAAGTGATCGTCAGAATTTGGCTTTTATTTGGCCCCACAAGAAAACATGATAAAAGAGCCTCACAGAAACCATGAGTCACTAAAGCTCCAGGAATGCACTGCTTGCTCTCTTTCAAAGGCAAGGTCTTAACTTGCAGCCTTTGCCATTTGTCTGCAAGTGGACCAATGTGTTTTTCACTGGAGTTGCTCACTCAGGTAGGATTTAGAGGCGAAAGGTAACATAAAAGAAGTCCTAAATCGCCAAACTTAAAAATCAGCCCAGGGACCAGTAAATGAATGGTACAAGTAGTTCAGGGCTGCTTTAATATGCTCAAGGAAAAGATGCTGCCTAACAAGTAGTCTGGCAAATCCTGTATCGGCTGCAGTTTCCAGATAGAAGTAAAGCACAGTCCCATGTCGAGCACATTACGGTATCTAATCTGGCAGGCACAATAGGTGACTGATGCAAGATTCTCTGCCAGCAGAAAAAGTATTTGACACAGGAGGTTACTTAGCAACATTTAGACAGAGGCTAAAATGACAATAGGATGTAACTTTAATAAGGTACTGCTAGAGGCCCAGAATTCAAGACTGACCACAATAACAGGAGGAAGTGTAAATGGTATCTTTCCACATAGCCAAGACTCCCACAGGGGATTTACTAATAAAGAGGATAGTCCAAATCTCTTCTTTGGACTCCAGCTGAATTTGGTCAGCAGTGGCTGCGATGGGAACCCGCAACACCGCCTTCGGCCCAACTATCCTAGTGAGGCACTTCCACCATCCTTTTAATCTACTTTCAGGTCACCCCTGAGGTCAGTGAAAGAGGCAACCTGTGTTCACTCTGCACCACGGAAAAGTCCATATCTCTAGTAGATTTTTGTTTCTTGATAATCCGGTGGTTAGGCACAAGCCTAGCTCCATGTGCTCAACCCACCACTTTCCTTGTCTTTAACCTGTAGCTCAGCGGTGCATGCAAATGTTCACTCACACAGTGATTAACCCTGGGAAAGGAGACAGTATCAAAGAGAAAATCTTTTAATAATTCCTTTAGTCAGAAAGGAAACCTGGGGATTCCTCTGCTACATTCTGTGGAAATTTGATGAGCAAAGCATTCCTTTCACACTCTGGTATTCACTGGCTCAATCTGATCTCAGTTACAAGGGTGTCACAAGACCAGAATGCCATTACAATCAATTATTTAACAAGGAGAAAAATCACAAATCTGGTCTGTCGTGGACTTTTTTGCACTGTATGTTGTGCTGAACTGCAATAGCTTACATTGCTAAATGGTCATTTATCTTTTTCGGCAGGCAAATACAAAATGGCCTCCCCAAAGATAACAAAGCATCACCTAAAGAAAAGATTTTCCAAGGGCTACAAGAAGTAAACAGACCTACCTTACCTTTCAAGGTTAAGGACTGGTGTTAGAAAGTTCAGAACTGGTGAGGGATGCATGTTTCCTATTCAGTGACCAAATATTTAAATGACCCTTCAAGTTCAAAAGTGTAAATAGTCAGTTTAAAAAACTGCTTTGCTTACTTCAGGTGTTTGAACAACCACACTGAAAAAATCTCTTTCACTTGAATAAGCAGCTGATCATTTTTCTCAAGTAAATATACGCAGAACTTGAACTCAAAAGGAGCTGTATGTGGTAATCAACACATTACTCAGTATAATGAGAAAATCATCTCTGTTTTCCAGAAGCATTAGATGATTACATGATCGTGGTATTATTCTTTATCAGCACTAATACATCATCTGTGTAGGTGTGCTCAGGAACAAAAGTTTTTTCTGTAAAAGCATGGGCAGTGCCTGGCATTCCAGGGCTGTTAACTCTCCCGAAAATATCTCCCAAGTCAATTTGCCGGTCCCATTTTTCCGATGATGCAACTATTTATCTCACATGACTGGGTCTATAGAAAGGTCCCCGAGGAGGAGAGGGGCCGTGCCAGGAGAGGAGCGGCAGCAGCTCCCCACGACAGCGCCCGCGCCACCACAACTGCGCCGAGCCGCCGGACAAGGCCGGCCTGGAAAGGTCTGGTTTACCTAGGGGAGCGGCTCCTCCTCCTCCTCCCCGTTTTTATACTACCGTGGGGTTAATAGCTATGTCGTGTGGGGTCAGGGAAGACATCTGTGTCTCAGATAATATGCTTACGGTGATTACCACACATAATTGACTGACCTTCCCTCATTCTTTTCCTGCTGCAGGCCACGGCTGATAGGGTGAGATGCTCCAGAGGAGTTTATTTTCCATCACACACTATTGTGCTGCTGAGCAAATATTTTAGCAAGCGTTGAATGAATCACCTTTCAGACTTTGGGCTTGACAGTTAAAATATGAAGGCTGTGACCAATCTAATAATATTAGATTTTAAATCAGCTTTGGGAGAAAACATGGAAAAATCCTACTTAAAATCCATTTATAGATACCTATTAAAATCCTGGTTTGAGTGGTGAAGTCAATGCAAATTTTTTGAGAATTCTTGTTCTTTCTTTTGCTCTTTCTGCAGGCTTCATCTCCCTACCTCACTTGGAACATTTTGAGCTCTAGAGGGGGTTTGCCTCAAAAGGTGTCTGCAAACCTGGGTGTGATAAACAAATAAATAAATAAACATTTGTGCACTGCAGGAGCCAAGCTTCCAGGTAGGAAATGCTGAGGTCTAATTTAAGATCCTTACTTCAAGAGAGATCACTAGAAAACCTTTTTAGTTCACGGGGGTGTGCTATAGAAATACAGGACTGTGCTGGACTGTTCTGCATTAAAAATTTTTTTCATTTTACAGCTGACAAGAAATAAGAAAAGTCCTTTCACCATTTAGCAACAAAGCAATATTTTTTCCACTGTATATAAAAGAAGAGCAAAATTAGATTTTATTTTCAATATACACTTACAAAAGGAATGGAATAAATGTAAGAGGAGATCTTTTTAAAAATACTGCCAAATGAAAGCTTCATTTGAAACATTAAGATTTTAACTTTCTAATACTGTTTAACTCTGTTTTATGTATCTAGAAATTAGTCTATCAATCCAGACATAATATACTCCCACGGGAAACAATCTTTATATATATGAATATATGTATATGTCTCAGGTCAGATTGTGAGTGATTAAAGCTTTATACCAGGAATATTCATCTCCCCCAGTGAGCCTGGGTGATACATGGAGATGATGTCTGTGCAAACACACAGACACACACACGCACACCTACTTTCTACCTCCTTTTAAAACCCTTTTGTCACATGAAAAATAATCTTTACCACACACCACCAGTGAGTCTTTATGGTCTATCCTCAGAATTTCAAACTGCAGCAATTTCACTGAGAATTAATGGGCGGAATGATATGATACATTGAACAAATACATCTGTTCTTACTCCTGCAGCTGAAAGCTAACATTTGTGCAAATGAGTGTTCCGGCACTACAGCCAAAAAGTGTTTCCAACCCCAGTAGTTCCTCCGCTTTAATTTGTCCAACAATATAATCTACATCCCGAGCTGCCATTTACAGAAATCCATTTGGAACTGCCATCATCTTTCAAACATTTAACATAATTCATAAAATGTAGCAACTGCTTAACAAGGAAAAATATACATATTCTAAATGTATGGGTGATCTTTAGACAAATCTCAGCATCACTTCATAATTATATACTACAAGTTTTAATTAACTAAAGCTCTGAAAATCATAATGCCTTATTAAAATGCAATTAATCCTTTGATTAAAAAACAAAAAGCACAAGTATTTACAACAAAAACACAAGTAGAATAATTACAAATATCATGTACCCATTTCTTTTATTTGGGTGTCACTTATGATGTCTCACGTTCCCTTCATTAATTCAAATACACACATTATCTCAAATCCACAGCAGACTGAGTGACAGTGGCCACCAAACACACAGCACTATATCCTATTGATTTCTGCAAATCCTGAACAATGCCATTTGCATGCTTGTTTCTGTAATAATAAAGATATGCCATTCAGAATTAAAGCACCGGCCAGACTAGTGGCAACTAATTGTGTTGTGTGTAATGAGTGCAATTTCAATTTGATATAACCCTCAGCTTTTCTTATAGCACTCGCTAAGTACTTTCAAGTCTTTGTGGGGAAATAATTGATTTTTTTGTGCTGTGGGCACAAGAAAATTATTATGATCTTTTGAATAATGCCAAAGAAAGGACCATGAATGATTTAAATTGGTATATGAAGAAGGCTTCACTGTGGATTGCAGTTTGACTGACATCCTACTAATGTAGTATCTAGATTAGCAATTTTTAAGGAGGCAGCTAATATAAAACTGGTAAAACGGAAAACATTGCTAACAGGGATTTTGTATTTGTTATTCAGTGAGGAATAACAATATGGGGATTTAAGGCATGTCAGACAAACACTATACTATTACATAATTGCCCTCACTCTTTTCTTTTATGGCACATGTATTGAAGGGTATGTTTCAACTGATAAATTACACATTTAAAATATGTAGATACAATGGTACAGTACTGGGTTATCACAGCAGCTAAAGTCCATTGGATATGTCGGCCTGTAACCACCACGTACAAAACCTTTTGTTTTGCGTGATTGTGACAGAAAGGTTAGCAATCTTCCAAAAATTACTCTTCTGAAGAATTGAGATAATTGCCTTTCCTTTCAAAGGAAGGAAATCTTTCTCCTAGAATGCTGTCCACACCAGAGCACCAAACTGCCCATTTTATCCTCTGCCCTGTAAGTTTTATTTAAGAATGAAAAGTCAGAAACAGGTCTCAGCCATCTGAAGCAGCACCCCAAGAAAAAATTACCCGAATCAGCTCCTGCACATAACTAATTGTAGATTGTTTTAATCTGAAATTGAACTCCTTCTCTCCTTTCTTTTTCTTTTCAACTGATGAATACGTTTTATGTAGCAAAAGTGGCGAGTGAATAAATAAGGACATTATCCACATTCCACCTTAAAATGCATACTTTCCAAATCTTATTCTTCAGAGGAGGGAATGTTGTTAATTTAGTTGGTCATAACTAAATAGTTTCTAATCTGGAGCAGGAGTCTGCTGAGAATATTGGACAGTTTAAAGGTTAATCACCATCGCCTGGTTACACAAGTGAGGCAGAACTAATTCCTCCAAAGGCAAATGGCTTGCAGTTTTATCAGCAGTGCAGATTAGAAGTGTTAATATACAGAATAGAATGGATGCTCAAGGGCCAGTTTTCCCTTATCGGCAAACTTTGCAACAGAACTCAGCTACTGCACAACCTCTGCACTTTCTATAATAAGGCCCCTCATTTTGCCTCTCGAGCAGAACTATCAAACAATCCTCCCCAAACCACTGCCACCAAAATCAGGGTATTACAGACCACAGCTAATTGGAAGATCACTATAATGAAGTAAAAGATAAAATACTTTGGCTGCTGGCCTAAAATGTGGATCAGCAGAACATAGGAAGCTATCTGGCTATGTCACATTCTGAGAGATTTACATAAACAATAAACTCAAACCAACAGCCCCCAAAAATACATCTTTGTTTACAGTAAATGCAACCTAAAGCACTGGTTATAAAAACGGGGGGGATTTACATATTCAGCATTATTATTAACAGAGCAGACTCTACCAGATATATGTAACTTTATGTCTGCAGTGCAAGGAGATAAAAGAAGGTAGGATATGTAAGTACACACGTTGTAAAACATTTACATATTTATGTTGCTCGATGTGCACTAGAATACATTTGTTACTCCAGCACATCACAGCACACAGACTCTTGCTTGACTTTTCCAAGGCTGTTCTATGCTGCAGGTGTTTTTCTTCAAAAAAAAAAAAAAAAAAGAAAGGAAAGGGGAAGATCCATAAGTGTCACCTGCTATTTCGCAAATAATATATGCTGATGGAAAATCCTACATAAAAATAAAAGAAAAATAAAAGATACTTTGTATATATGCATCAAGGAGAAAAACAGGCAATCTGCTCAAAAAAGAACAGTCAGTGCAGAGAAAAGTCATATAAAATATTACAGTAATCATCTTTGTATAAGAAATCTGGGGATAATGAGCATACATTTTATAAACATTGAGCTTGAGCCTGCTCCTGCTGAATGAGTGGGGACTTCTGCCACTGACAGAAGTGGGCTCTGAACAAGCTCTGTAAGTTCTCTTGGAGCTCTGTCAAAACTGTCCAGGCTGTCCTCTCTGCACATCTCCTGAGTCACCAACACATCAAACCTTTGCCCCATCCATCCCGTTTCTTCACTGCATATGGGCTCCAGCTGAGGAAAATATTTCATTTCAGGACACCAAGTACTTAAGTTCCATTCATATCTCAGTTCAGTTCAGGAGGGGGAAGCAGAATATCAGAAATTGAATTATTTTCCTAAAAAAGGGCTGTTATTTTAAATGTGATATGTGCAGCACTTTCACCAAACATAGAAAAACTGATTCCTTCTAAGACTGCCACAGAAGAAGAAGTATTTTTTTAATAGAGAAACAACTTTTCCTTAGCTGTGATCCTCCAGAGGAGATGCAACATGGTCATACCTTGCTCAGGGAAGCAGCAAAAGGAACAGACAAAAGATGTAAACAATAGACTGTTTAGCTTTAAATATTACCTACTACAATAAATATGTTTGAAACTGGAATTGGGGAACTACAAAACCTTGCTAGCTAGCAACAGATAACATAATTTCTCACATACATTTTGTTGCTCTTTAAGGATAATTTAATTGGATACATGAAAGTATAACCCTGAGCACATTAGGTGTAACACAAGTAGAATGGAGAAATTTCCTTTTGAGAAGGATTTGTGCTTGGGCAGAGTGTGCCTATCCCTTAATGTTTCAGAATATAAAAACACATCTATCTAGATTCACAGTTAGTCATCACTAATTGTTACCAGAGTAAAGATACTCTCAAATCCTCACAGCTGAAAACAAATCAATGCCTTGTTTTCATCATACCCCATTGGCATCTCCCCTCACTTCCAAAAACGTGGGTAAACTTGAATTTTACAGTGTCACCTGAGAGCCTACAGTTCTGCAGAGACTATAAAGATGCATATCTCCACTAGCCAAGGAGCTATCCATCAGCTCCAAGGCTGACACCCTCCTGATCCCTCAAGGCACATCAGTTTATCTTCACTGACACAGAGTCAAAAAAAAAAAAAGAAAAAAAAAGAAAAAAAAAAGAAAAGAAAAAAAAAAGAATTAAAAAAAGAAAAAAAAAAAGAGAGAGAGAGATGGTTTCTATAGCAAGGACCACAACTATTTAAGGCAAAACACTGACTAAAATTATTTTTTCAAGTGGAGTGTAGGCATTTTTGGCTGTTAATGGAACACCCCATCACAAATAAAACACAGCTGAAGTTTGGCTCTGGTCTCATGCTGTAACTGGATGTAGGTGCATTGCAGAGATCTAATCTTGAGATGAAATTGAATACAGCTTCATCACCAAGTAGATCAGATGAAAACATTCATAGCTACTGCCATAGGCATAGACAGAAACCATTAAGGACTCTAAAGGACTTGCAGATTGAGAGAGACGATACTAGAAGCTTGAAAAATTTCATTAGAAGTGAACACTGAAGACTAGTACTGTCAATAATCCCCTTCCCTCATGTGGGTCTCACCCTACCAGATGATTTTACCACCTAGAGGGGGGCCCAGAACTATCTTACCAATAGGTTCAAAAATTTCTCCAACAGGTTCAACACTTTGTAAATGTAACAAAGACTTTTACCATCAGTCCAAGAAATCACTCTAATGTTCCCAAAAATTAAGATTATAGACTTCACCCTGACTGAAAGAATCTTACTAAAACTTCTCATTGGAAAACCAGCCAGTAGTGTAATCACATAATGCCAGTAAGAACTCATAAGTTTTCAAGAACCAGGAGCAACCCACTGATCACACGAGACATCCTTTGAGGGACACACCAAGCCTACTAATAGGTGACCAAACATCTCCCACCCTACAAAATCCACAGATACACTCAGAGAAAAAAAAACCCACAACATTTTAGGAAAAACATGCAGATGTCTGAGAAGCAAACACAATGAAACCTACACGAATTGATAAACTAAGGACTTTGGTCTCTTATGGACTATTTCAAATAATGCTTTCTTTTCCTGTCCATCCAACATGAGGAATAAAATTAAAGACAACACAAAATAAAAGCAGAGGCTACAGAGGAAGGTATCTGTTGAACACAGGCACCAGTATCTTCTTTCTGCCCTTCTATGTTTGTGGACAACGTTGCTCACTTGTAGATAGCACTAACATAGCTCTGGAGGGATTAATCATGTCCTGGCAGGAGGCGGTCCAAAATGACCCATTAGAAATTTCTGTCCTCCACATTCCCATCTACAGGATCCTTGGAGGCCAGTGATTTGAACTTAGTGATTCAGAACAGCAGGAGATATAGCTGGTTTCAGTAGGCACAGAAAATATTCTCTCTGTCTAGCCACAGTTTTTATACACCTCTGTCATAAGAATATTCAAGTGCCTTTGTTGTTTGCAAGCACTCAGAGACAGGAAGGTTTGTTGTGTATATATCTTTGCATTTGGTTCATCTTGCACATCCAGTAAATATGTGGAAATGTAAATGAGTGGCATGATCTCAGGAAGTTAATCTATATAATTATAAACAATAGATAAATTTCATTTGAAACAAATGGAAGAGAAAACGTTCGAAAAATTGAGGAAGACAGATACAAGAATCTCTTGTAGTCTGGTCTGACAGCAATCTAACTGGAATTTGCCACTGAATGGATATATCATTTCATGTCTGCCTACTCGCAGGCAAGGCTGAAAAATGTCCATGGGCTTCTGTCAGTTATTCTCCTCTTATTCAGAACTGCATCGTCATTCAAAGGTAATCACGTATTTCTTTGCCTCTAGCACCCTGCCTGAGCAGTTTAAGTATCTCCTCATTGAGCCCACAGGCTACTCTTTTATCAAGAGTTTATTAGTGTTCTACCCTGCCAGACCCACTCTCTCTTTTTTTTCTTTTTTTTCCTTTTTTTTTTTTTTGGTCTCAGATCACAATGCCTGCATACATATTTTAGGGAAGACATGACAATATTTTGGACACATTCCCACTTCTTCTCATCATATAACCGTAAATCACTAGATATGTTCTAGAACTATTGTATTATTGAAAATACAGAGATAGCATTGTCCCTAATGATATTAATCACTTTTTGCCACAATATCCAGATGCCCTGTTCCCATTTGGCATCAGCTATAAGTTTACATAGCCTCAAGGAGAGACTGGGCAAGAACACAGAGCAGAAATTTATACCGGGTTTTTAAACACTTTGGAACTACATCCACTTCATGAAATTCTTCAGCCATAAGTAGCTGAAAGGTGGGAGAATACCTAGGGGGAGTCATCAGATATGCAAGGCTGGTTCTCCACTCTTCCTTGCATACCCACTCACGGCTATTGTTGGAGCCAGGATATTGGGCTATGCTGACCTTTGTTCTGAACCAGTATGCCTCTTATGTTCTTATTATGTTCTTATGTTAAGCAGGAAAAGAATTTAGCCTCTGGATAACACCCGTGATTGAATTCAGCAGCAAAATTCCTTTTCATTGTTTCAGATTTGAAAAATTAATTACCAAAAAAAGAAGTGGGCACACCAGTATACGCAGACATAGAAGATTATTTTTTTTATAATTAAGAACCTCACAGGATTTTTTTATATCTACATGGATAGGGATTTTTTTCACCCTGAAAAATATATAAGCCAGCCTCTGCTCCAGACTCCAGCAAAGTTCAGAATTGTGAAGGTATTTTGAACAGGTTTCTGCACCATCCACCCCAGAAAAGATTCCATAGCAAGAATTTCTGAGCATGAAGTCTCAAGGGATTTTAGGCAGAACAGTTCTGTTCCTAGCCTTGCAATCTTCACCAGAATGTGTATGGTTTCTTAGACCTCGAGATCCAGACTCTGAACTTGTCCAGACATTGGCAATTTAGTTGCAGTTCATGGAGTGTTACTGCTGGTTTATAATATTTTTTTAAATGATGTCATTTTATAATGACAAGATTTTAACTCTGTTCAGATCAGGCTTCAGCCCCCTTCATGGAAATTTTTTGGAGATGCATAATGACTTTTGGAAATATTTTGAATCTCTTACTGATTATCAAGTTTGATTTTCTCACTGACTACAACAAATACTGTTCCACAGATTCTACCTGGAAAGGTAAGAATTTAGGCATTTCTGGGAGTCAAGATCTACATAAGCACTGTGAATAAATAATTGGCCATGTTGAAGACAACAGCAACTTGTATTAAGGGTCAGGATGCCTTACAGAAGGTTTTAAAAAGATACAGAAAAAGCGCAACAGGAAATACACAAACCTGATTGCACAATAGGGAATTCTGGGTCATATCTTAAAATGGACATGCAGACATCATTACTTACCAGCAACACGTCAGGAATTTATTTCCTCCTCACATCACAGTTTGAAGCTGGAAAGCCATCTTGCATAGCTGCTTGTTTTGGTGGGACTATACAAGCTGAAGTGAAATCAGACAAAACCACATGTAACAGCAGAAAAAGAGAAGAGGCTTAATTCTAAGTGTTTCTGGGCTTGGCATAGGAATAAGGAAATTAGAACATGATGAATATTAACATTTAGATTGCCTGTGCATCAAGAGGTAAAACATCTCAGAAAAGCTCCCTCTGCTCTACGAAACCTTGTATTCTTTGATGTTTTGTTATACAAACAGTAGACAGATAAATATACATGTAGAGCTCAAAAACCTACAGTATTTCACAATGTCACATCAAGTGAGGGATTCTTTTGATTTTTTTTTCCAGACCTGCTCATGTGCACAATTTCTTTATGCCTCATTTGCTATAAAAATATTGGTCGATGAACAATGAATAAGTAGACATATTTCATTGTATAACTGAGAGTGAACTGTCTTTTTGTGTTTGTCTTCATTTTGCACGCCCATGTATCTTAACCTTCATAATGCCTGTTTACATCAATAAAATCAATTTATTTACTGAATTGTACTTGCATAGTTATTTATTTATACTTTAATCTTTATAAAGCCAGACATCTACAATAGTAAATTTGTGAATAAAGTTTCACAGAAACTTCAAACATGCAGGAATCTCACGTTCTCTGTTTCAAGAGACGTCTAACTTTGACCACATCAGTAGGACTGCTCTTCTACTCACAGCTACCTAAAGCACCTTCGGAACTGCAGGTGTAAGTATGTGAGGTAGTGCTGGAGATTAATTCACTTTTTGGTAGTCCATGATTTTTGTCACCTCCTCCTCCATGTGAGGCTCAATAGAAAATGTGAAATTTATATGAACAAATACATCTGATATGTGGAAAACCCACAGACAAAACACACATGAAATATAATCCAGAACAGAAATATTTTTTTTGTATTTTTAGAAAGAAATACTATCTTAGCACAACTCCATATCCAGCTACTTTATTTTTGTTAAGGTTATTCCATTAACCACCCCACCCCCCAAGAGAATTATCAATACTACCTGACACTATCAACTAGCAAAATTAGTCAGAATGAGAATGAGCTTTACACATGGGAGAGAAAATAGCGTAATACCAAATGTTGGCTGCTGTCACTGACCAGGTCAGCAGATAAAGCCTACAAGCTCGTTAAACATCTGGAAGGAGGAGGTAGAATTTACGTGGAAGATGGATATGATTGCAACAGTAAAATAATAAATTTCTCAGGAAATTGTGACAAAAATGAGCTGGCCCTTTCACCAGGCATTGCTGGTGAATGTCCCTCAGGTTCTACTTGGAGAAAGATCTTGTTTTCTTTGCAGGAGTTCTCACAGATATTGTAGAAGTGCCTGCCCCATGTTTGATATCTAATAAGTAACAAGGAAATTTAGAGTTCCTTGAAGCACTTCTCATGTCCAGCTCCACTTCCATTCTGGTCAAAAGAGTAGACTATTTTATCTGGCAAATGTGTAACAACCCACTGGCTGAACCTCATGTAGGTGAGGTAGAGTTAGATGCTATGGAAGTGAATGAGAAGTATGACTTGGCTTTCTGTTAATTAAAAAAAAGAGGGGGTTTTTGTTATTTGTATTGGCAGCCTGGCTGTGTGATTAGGTTTTAAGGCAGTGTAAAACTGGGAGGGATCAAAGGAAATCTGAACATCTTTGCAAAGTTCCTAGCCTTAAAATACAAGTTCCTGTTCCTGGCTCTGCAGGGCAAGCTCGTCTCTCAAGGGCAAACTTCATTAATATTATGTAGCCTTCATCACCTCTAACTCAAAGCAGCCTACTCAGTCAGAAACCAAAACTGCTGCACGGACTTGCAAAACAGTTTGTCTCACTGGGATCTGTGCTGGCCACGAACCAGTTTCCTGATGGCATTTAAGGTTGTTGACTTAAAGCCATGCTGGCAATTTGTCAGTGGGGAGTTGAGTGGGAGGTACCTTTCTGCCCCTGTTGACAAGACTCAGGATGGAACATGCTTGATAACACATGAAAGAGTAACTTGGTGCTGCCCACGTTGCCTCTCATCAACACGGTGACTGCATCCACCCTAAGAGCCCTAAATGGCATTCTGCTTGTGAAGAGGTTGCCTCCCTCCTGTTTAAATGGGGCAGTGGTAATCAGTGAGGAGGCTTAACTTGAAAGGGAATATGAGATCAGGAACTTGGACTCAAAAATTCTTTCTCTCTGAAGCAGATGCTCAGAGCCAGTAAAAGTCACCAAAAATTAAAAAAAACCAAAAAACAAAAAACACATTTTTCAGAGGTTTTAGAGCCTTCATATTTGTGAGGGGGTTTTAAAACTCCAAGCAAGACCAAAATGCACAAGGTTTGGGCCAACAAAATTTAAAATAGAAAGATTTCACTTTCAAGTAGTTAAGATGATTCATTAAGCTTTAACTTTTATTTTTTACATCGTTTTACTGTACCTAAGACAATATTTAAAGACATTCAAAAGAAAAATTTTGGAAAGAGGAAAGTGAAAAGTCTGTATTCCCAAAGACATCAAAACAAGAGGTTTTGACAATGCCAGGAAATTTTAATCAAATTTTTTTGTCCAAATTTTCTTATAAGGAAATGACATGATTTCATATAGTATTTTGATTTTCATTAATTGCATTTACTTTAGTAACACAACACAAAGAATGCAGAGAAGGATGAAACAATGCATGCTTATCAAACAAAATGCTAGCTTATTTTAACCTATCAGCAGAAGTACAGCTCATCTTCAGGTAAGATTGCTATGAAAAAATACTCAGTGGAAGAAAGCATGCCATAGAAAGTAGCAGAAGGGAACTGGAAAAAACGTATGATGAAACAGATGGAATGAAAACATTTGGCAAATATCAGAGGTGGGCTACTTTTTGATATAGCTGTTAGGTTTCTTTAGTGTGAAAAGTCAAATAGTTTGGCTAATAGTTACACACGCACATTTTAATTAACATATAAGCACCAAAAAAGCATTGCACTGAGGTTTTTAACCAAAGAAGGAATCCTACTAAAGCTAGCACTGTCAAACCACTTTGCTGTCCCCTTCCAAAGATTTGCACTTCACCCTTCCCTACTTGCAATTTCCTCCACATAGCAGGAGCTGAGGATTCTCCCTGTTGCTGGGACCAGAGGTTTTCCACCAGTAGACCTGATAATTACAAGCTATTCTGTATATGAAAGAGCCATGACAGAAGGACAGATAATGGGAAAAGCAAAATTAATCTGACCTGGAAACATCCCATTATTCCCTGGAAGTTTTTTTCTTCCTGGTATCAGACACTGGGAATGAGAGTTGTGCTGACTTCTTTCACATCGAGTTGTGAATTCCTGAGAACAGAAGTAAAAGAAAATGGTAAAAGCCACTTATAATAAAGAGAAAACTACAGCAATGTGTCACAGTGTTTAGCATCTCTGTGGTATATCACAGCACAATTAAAGGACATCAAAGACCTTTATATTTCTATCACAGTAGTGCAAATTTTAAAACAATAAACTGCTTTTTCATAACTCCAAACTACCCTCCCCACTCTTCTCATTCCCACCTCTGAAATTCTGCTTGAGTTCATCTTTACCTTGACCCTGCTTCTGCTGAAATCCTTGCTCACATCTTAATCACTTCACATCTTGAATACTGCAATTCCTTCTATGGTCTGTCTAAACCCCAACTCTCTCTAAATGTCAAGAGGTCCAGAATGGTGTAGTCAGATTAATTTCTTGCTCCAAGCATGGATAAACAATATGATAGAAGGTGTATTTATGTGTAGTAAAACTGAGAAACTGAGTAGAAGATGAGGTGATGGTATACAGAAGAGGAAAGGCAGAGAAGAGTCATACTGCAGCTAGAAACAAGCTAACATTCTCAGACATTACTGTGACACAATAAAATGTCTACTAGAATAGAAGTAGCACCAAGATCAAGAAACTTGGAAATCCCAGGCTTCTCTATCATTGTGGACAACTTCTACTCTGGGACTTTGGGGGTCCCTCTGCCTCCCAAAACAGTGGAACACATTTGGTGTCAAGATAGGCTCTAAGATCTTCATAAGCCCAGTGCAACTCTTGTGTAGGAAAAGACTTTTTCTCTCTGCAGTCAAGGAGACAACAAACATTTCAGGCTTGCTTGTTCAGCCAGAAGCTACCACATGGGATTTTGTTAGCTATGAATAACCAGTGTAAAGAAATTATTTGCCAGCAGAAGCTAGAGCACAGGAACCCTATGTTAGATTGTGCAGTTCTGCAGTGATATAGGATCCTAAAAATCAGGTGCTTCAGAAAAAAAGAAAGTCCAGATGTCTGTAGCCCTGCTTGAAACTGATGAAACACTGTGGCTACTTGACTTCTCTGGAATCAGTGAAAATAGCTGTCAAATTTTGCCTGGAATATCTTCAGTAGAAAAGGTTTCTATCCCATATTAATCACTATACACCCAACAGCAAAACTACCTTGTGGAAAACTTGATTCCAGCTTCTTTTCTGGCTCTTACCATGCCTCTGACATCCTAGTAACATTAATCAAAGAAACATATCCTGACTACATTTAAAAAATCATCCCAAAATATTAATTTAACTTAATAATGCAAAAGATACCTCATCCATTTTTCTGTATACTCCAGAATCATATCCAGTTTTGTAAGAAAGCATTTTCCTCAGCTGAATGGCAATTAAAAACCCTAAAACTAACAAATTAATCCCTCCCTGAAACAGTAACACATCTCAAGAATGTTTGAAAACCAGTGAATCAAACCTGCACAGTCTGGATGATTCAAATATTTCGTTTCAGTAGTTTTGATAATTAATTTTTTTTTTTGTATTAATGGTTTAAATCAGTGAAGAAAACTTTATTCTGAATCAAGAAACAGAAAATTTCCAAGAAATAGTTCTAGGAAGTAGTTTCAGGTTCAAAAATTATTCAAACCAGCCTCTTGCAGAAAGAAGCACACCTGCTTCCATCTCTGTTTTCCAGCTGGCTTAAAAATAAAAAAATAATACCAACCAGCTGTAGCTGTTTCTACAAAACCAGTTAGCCAATCTGTTTCTGCCCACCTGTGGCTGCTCCTTCAGACAGAATGCACAGGCCTGGAATGGGGTGGTGGCCTTGCTGCTGAAGACGAGACTGAGTGCCCTAGAGCTGGTTTCAGCCTGGTTACATGCCCGTCTAAGCCAATTTCCAATTATTTCAGGTGCAAGTTTTAGCATGTGCAGTAGCCCTCCCACTTTGTTTCCTCTCCTCATTACCATATGAAGACTTGCATTAGATGCCCACAGGCGTTTTGCAAATTCAAGGATTTTCAATTACCCATCCTCTGACAGGCATCGTGTCATCTTCCTACAGCAGCTTTACATTCGTGAATGGGGGCTCGTGCACCCCGGCTGCCAGCAGTGAATAACCACAGCCACTTCCCTCTCCTACAGAACACGGAGCAGCAGCAACCCGGGCCCCCTTGAGTAAGCTCTGCCTTCCCTCCACAAGGGTTGCTGGATCTGTCTGTGGTGCCAGCTGTGGACAGGAGTGTTTTCAACAGAGGCTCTGCATCACTTACGGTGCATTTCATCAGTGCTGTTCCTGTGTGTGCAAATGGAAAACTAACTATGGAGCCAGCAATATCTGAGGGATTAATATGATTTCTCATTAATGAGAACTCTGTGACCTTTGGTATGGGATATATTTAGCCTGTTTGTTCTCATTTTTTTAGGTGGAATATATTCTGCAACATGCTGTGATTTCTGGCCTATTGATTAATGGGTCTTTCCACCACAAGCAATCTTAATCTTTCTTAATTGCCTTAATGGCCTCATGGCCTCTGTTTTATACTCTCTGCCCACTATGTTGTTGTTGCAAATGCTTTTGTATCTTAACTTCATGACTATACTAAGGACTTAAAGGAAACTGACTGTGAGGTCTATTGTTGCTCTTGTTCTTTCCATTCTTTAAACTCCTGTTTCGGGCTCCCAATATCTGTAGGTAATTTTTGGATGTAAATGTACATATGTTATAAAACAATTGTCCAGAATTCATCAATAAAGGAGTTGATTTTTTAATAAATTCCTACTATGGTTCCTCTTATAGTTCTAGAGATCTGTAGTACAGACCAATATATTTATATATACTATTATTCTTCAAATCTGAAGTATTAAAATTCATGGCTAGTCTTCAAATACAGTTGTGAGAATCCAAATTCACAGAAGACTTAAGTAAGTCTGCCCTGGAATGGTTTGCTATGATACATGGAATAAAAGATGAAGAGTCCACAAACAAATATCTGGTTTGTGTCTCTGCTCTCCTGGGGGCTTATTTAGAAACAAAAGAAGTGATGAGACAAGGAGCTATCAGATTTTTTTACAGTACATGTCATTTAAATTGCACGGTCTGGGTCAGTAATGTTTGTTGGTCACTGTGTTTTGTTTGTGCTGTGAAAGAGGAAGGCACAAGACAAAGCAAGTAAATTACAGCAGATGGTTTACTGACTTAATTTGCAACCTACTCTTTCTCCATGTGAAGAGGTGGAGTGCCAGCAGAAATACATGGACTGCCTGTGTCATCATTAGCCCATGGGCTAAATCCAGTATCATCACACGAGGTTGACTCACATAGCACAGACACTTGCAGGAGATGTACCCACACAAAAGAATAATTATAACAGGGGGGTGTTGACATGCATAAGTGACCCTAGGCTCAAAAATTTTAGTCTGCAGAGTCTACTCAGGGTATAATATTGTTCAAATGCTTCCAGGCAAGAAGGAAAGGTTTAAGAAAGATTTAATCTAAATGGTGACAGTAGCTTAATCCAAAATTCTTTATTTGCCTGACACTAAGTTATTCCCAGCAACTTCCAAGTCTAGATCTAGTCTAGAGCCAGCTGTGCAAAAGCAAAGGCAAAACTGTGAAGGCAGCAACTTCTATGGAAATAATTTCACTCCTCTCAGAAGGGAGAAGGTAATGCACAGTAATTGCAATACCCACAAACAGCAAATCTTTAAAACTGTCAGTAGTCCAGAAATGTGTCACTTAGACCACTGTAATTACGGGAGAAAAGGTGACATTTGGGGCTGGAAAAAGAAACATGCTTGTGGTAGAGTCTTTTTATAGGAAAATGTCACCTGTTTAAAAGCTGTTCAGAATTTTGGCAAGTTAGAAATAATCGTGGCTGACATTACTTGGCAAAGAGCAGATGAAAAGATCAAAACTGGATAATAGATAAAAGCAATCCGGCCCATGGTTCCATCTTTCAATTTATAATGGCAGCAGCAATGTCAAACACTCCAAAACCTGACAACCGACGTGGTATGAGCAGGTATGAAAGCAGGGGAAAAATGCCCAGGGGCAAAATAACCCCCAACAAACCACACTGGAAAATCGAAGAAGAGAACAATGGATTTCACCCAATTAGAAAGATATGTGCATATGCATAAATATTATTTATTTGCTTAGTTTTGGTGAGATATTAAATGTTAGCAGCTAAGATTTACTAAGACTTATTGTTGGTTACCTCTGCAGTGTTAGTCTTCATCCTTTCCTCTAGCATGATGTATTACATCAATGAAAGTAAGCTTCCATCCTCTGAAAAGCAGGTAAATCCAGGCCTTATAAAGCCTGTCTAACACAAATCTAAGTTGGAAGTTTGAACAAAAATTACGATTTCAGATTTCTATCCAAATAACAGTTTTTTAAAGACTGTTTTGCATGCAGTTTCCTAGAATGCTTTTTCTTACTGATTTTGGTGGGCAAGACCAAAGGAAATATTCTTTAAAAGGTTCTGATCCACACAATACTAAAATTAATTTCACCTTGCATTGCCACCAAGGTTAGGTTCAGCAGATTTAGTACTGACACTGAAACAAGAGGTTTGAAGTTCTAGTAACGAAAGTCAGGAAAAGGCGGTTTTACCAGTGATGCAGACAGATGGTCAGAAGGAAGTCTGAGGAATGGGGTATTTTAATGATGTCTCACAGTCCAACCACTTTTGCACTCAATTCTGATACTTTGTTTTTAGATACTCATCAATTTCACTTGAATTCTTTTGTCATACTACCAAGTTTGGACTTGCTATACAGAGCCTCAATTGACTCAGAGAGTCTGATTACTCTATTTGTGGGTATTTTAAATTCTAGTTTACCAATAATGCAAAATTAATCTCAACATCCAGCTACAGATATCACATCAGCTTTTACAGGGGGAAAGATTTTTTCCTATCTTTTAGATCTGAGTATTTCTAAAATGTTTGAAAAATCTTTCTATAATAGAGGCCACCCTGGGAACACCAAAAATTTGATTTTTGCCTTTTATGTTTCCTGATCTACAACAGGAAATGTATTCTGTTGTTTAAGGAAGAAAAACCTGACAGGAACCTACCCACCCTACTAAAAGGTGATCGAAAAAGCAGCTACAAAATCTGAAGTAGTTGTTTATGGCTACAGTTACCTTTCTCTGTTGAATAGAATGGATCAGCCCTGTATAAAACATCCAGGGGAAAAAAAGCCCCTGTGAAAAGGGAGCCCTGGCTAGGTGGGAGCTAAGATGCAGGAAATCAAGACATTAAGGAATGTGCAGCGTTCAGTGCTGAAATGGTTTTGCTTGTGTATATGTGTTTACTTGTTTGGTTTGATTTTTAATTAATGATATTTTCAGGAAAACAAAACAAAAAACAATTTATGACTAGCTCTGGCCTTTGCATTTATTTGCCTTTCTGGGACTTGGGGAAGGGCTGGCATTTTCTTTAACAACAGAGCTCAGCACCATCTGATGGAGCCTCTCAGCTGAATCTCCAGATGCTGAACACAGCCCTCTCCTGTCATGGTACTGTGGAAATCTATGGTGTAGTCAGGGCAGTGCAAGCTTTTGATCTGTAGCCATCCAGGTGATGGAAATCTTGTCTGAAACTTCTCTTAAAGCCTCTTCCACAAATGTAGCAGATTTGTAAGGAGGATCATAACTACAGTAGAAATTGGATACTGACAGTAATAAGTCCCAGCCTTACTGAAGTCAATCTATATTTTCCATAGACTTTACTGTGCCTCAGGTATTCCTTGAATCTCAGAAAACTAAGTTTTAGCTAGCAATAGCATTTCTTTGCTGATTTTTGTGACAGTTTTAAAGGGTTTGTTTCAACAAGAAGTTATCCAACAACCACAATTATGGTCACATCAAACACCTACCAGCATCTACTGAGCTAACAAACCGGGAGCATTTCTTGGGAATTAAGTGGCTCCATGATAATAGAAGGAACACCTTTTAACACCACCTTCACCTGTCATCAGCATGTCATCAGCATCACTAGAAACTATCTTTCCTGAATTCCTACTCCTCTCACAGGCCCAAACTGATGTATAAGGAAAGAAAGACAGAGAGAGAGAGAGAGAGAGAGAGAGACAAAACAAAGCGATGTTGCCATGAGAACCAAGGGGCTACAGAGACAACAGGAAGTCAACATTTTCTGGAACTAGAAAACATGAGTATTATGATTCCATTAATAATTGAATTATTATGACATGAAAGACAGATCACTTTCTTCCCAACCTCAAGGTTATGCTTTGGCATGTCACACTTTATGTCCTTGCTCCCTATATCCTGATTCCTCCAACACCTATTTAAGTGTTTAATTTCACTAACATAAAGAATCTTCATGGATCCACCACTGACATACATCTCAAGGAAGTGGAGACAAGTGTTTGTGCCAGGACTTAAAACTTTTCTCTTTAGGTACTCTCCCTGTTGCATGGGAATCGGCAACTATGTTTGGTGCACAGCAAACACACTGATGGCAGCAGGGCAAAACTGGAAAGGTGGGGGAAGTGAGGATTAATCAGATTCTATGAAAAGAAATGTGCAGAATTTAAAATTAGTTTGCTCACTGTAGGAAGCTATTCCACCTGGAAATAATAAAAGAGACCCAGAATCCCAACCCCACCAAGAGCAGTGCCTGAATAGTTCTGTACTGACCCACAGATCTACCAGAGTCAAAGACATCTCTCTGCTCAAGAATACTTCAAGAAAACTTAAACCAGTGGAAGTGAAGAGTGAAAGGGCTGTGTATTACAGCTACAACATTGCACGTCCTCAGGGCTGGAAGTTAGGAGACCTAAAGTTTCAGATTAAACTTGAATGCTGTCACTCTGATATAAAATTAATGTGGCAGGAAAAAAGCTGGTAGGAAGCTGGTAGGAAGCTCTGGAACATAAGGAGATACATTACCTTTAGCATTCAGTTTGCCTTTTTCTGTCCAGCTGGCCATGTATCTTACTTAGAGTAACCTTTTTTTGCCCAGTTCCACCCTGACTCAAATCTGTGTAAATGCTGTCTTTAAAAGCTCAAGTTCATTGGGGTCCGTGGGTGCATACCTGGTTTTCATTACAAGTCATCTGCTTGCTTTCCGCGAAGCTATTTAGGTACTTAGACTCAATTGTCTTCTTAAAAACACTCAGAGTCAACCACTAAGTCAATTTCCTTTTGCCTTCCTCCAACCAACGTCATGGATGTATTCTTTTCTTTGCCTCCCGCTCTGCCCTTTAAACTCACCATCCCTGTCTGTAGTGCTCTAAAATGTCTGCATACTTGCCAGCATTTCTCCAGAGATTTTCTTCCCCTTATTTCCTCTGAATTCACTCTCTTGTCTAATGTCATACAGTTCCCTTGACTTGTTTCCTCTGCTCTGGACCATAAGTAGCATCTGACGTTTTTTCTCCTGCTTTTGAAACACTGTCCCTGGCCTCTGTCTTCATTCAAGTAGCCTTTCAACCCCTGTTGACCGTCATTATTATTTTCCACATTTCAGTTCTTTATAAAAAGGCAAGAAAAAGGAGGAACAACATGATGCAAGAGCGTATCAGAAGTGCTGAGACACTTCAGAAAATTCAATTATCCTAATTTTATTCTTAGAAATAATCAGTGTACTAAAATCATTGATATTTTTCAGAGTCTATTTAAATTACAATTTGATAATATAGATTTTGAGATGGCAGATCCCACTTGATGAATAACAGCATCCAAGTTCTATATTGCCTTACCTTAAGAATTGAAGTCACAAGGTTCTTCAGAGTGGGCCTGAGAATCACAGAAGATAAATGTCATGAAGTGTAGAAAAACAGGCAAAAGAATAGAGAACACAGCTTCTCCAGGACAGGACTCTCTAGTTTCTGGCTAGGTGATGGCTCTTTGTCTAAGGTTAACTCTGCACTGAAGACTGCAGTGCTGTGGAGCAGTGTGCTGGCTTAGCTTCTGGAAGTGGTCTTGCTCCAGGAGGTCAAAGTCCCCTGTGGGCAAGACCACTGTGCTCCTCAGTTCAATCCTGTGCTGTAATGAGCTGCTGGAGGTTTGTAGCCCTGCAGAGTAGACACACACTGTGGAGACACAAATAGTTTTGATCTGATGGAGGAAATAGCTGTTGGGTGCAGTGGTAGGAAATAGAATCAGCAACTTCTACCATTTTTGACAATTCCTACATTGTGTAGAAAGAAACCATTACAGTAATTTTGAAGCCAAGTAAGTAGTGCAAGAAGGGCTTCTCTACACTTTTGTGATCATGTTGGCATGTAACCTCCAAGCTCACTTAAATCTCTTTCATTTTTTGTAAAATAATTGCCTGTAGCCCACTCAGATGCCTACCTGTGCTTATCCTAGATAAGGATTTCACAAGAGGACTTTCCAGATGGCTGAAGTGTCCCTGTGCACAAGAGGATTGCATTTCTCAGTTGATGTCCACAAGGTTTTATGCCCAAGAATTTCTGGTAAGTAACAAAAAAAGTTGTAACATTAGTTTTGTAAGAAATAACTTGCACTGGAGTCTAACTATGTTTGTTAATTTTTCTACCAGCAGATAGTACGGCGCTTGAGGAGAGATAATTTCTCTTTCCAAAAAGAGCATTGATGGTTTGTGACAGCCCTTCTAGCCCATACACGATTCTTCAGAAATGCTGGTCTAAACCTTTAAAAAATATTTCATAACAATAGAAAATACTTTAAACATTTTACTTCCAGCAGGACAAAATAACCTGTTATGTGAATACCATGTACTGAATCTGCTCACATATTTTCCCTGCAAAACATTTCCTAATCATGCTGTTAAAGAGGATGAACATATTTTAGAATATTAAAATTTGATTTTGCAAAGACAAATTTCAATATTAAAACACATAAAATGACTCTTAGA
Source organism: Prinia subflava (assembly GCF_021018805.1). Taxonomy (NCBI): domain Eukaryota; kingdom Metazoa; phylum Chordata; class Aves; order Passeriformes; family Cisticolidae; genus Prinia; species Prinia subflava. Next base: position 82,638,196 of record NC_086248.1, on the reverse strand, counting down.
TTAAGCTTTTCTGATATACTTAATACCCAAGCTAAATAACTAATCCACAGGGAACAGGAGGCAGACTCAGCAGCTGAGTAAGATTACAACTTTAGGACATACTCTAGAGGACACAGGGAAATGCAATCTCATCATTTTCTTAACAATATTCACTATATAGATTGGTTAGTCAAAACCACCTGGCATATAAATCAGAAAAAACCCCAACATCCTGCATTCCCATTGAAATTGTCTCATAGGCCTGAGACCTGCCCAGTACACAACTGCAGCTGTGTAGTTTTATCCTTCAGAGAAGAGGCAGAAACTCCTCTGTGAACTGTATTTCATTCAATGCTCTGTTTAGCAAAGCACAGGTACTGCTCAACTTGGATATATAGCCTGGAGGGAAAAATTACTCTCCAAGAAGAGCTGATCAATCACAAAGTAAGTGGAACACAGTAACCAATTATCATAGGTGAAAAATCAGTGCATGTTTACTAAGACAAAAGATTTGGCACGGGTTCTTACAAATTTTTCACTATTTTTATAACAACAAGGTGTCAAAGCAGAAGAAATGGAAACAGCATTATAGAAAGTCCTTTACCTCAAAGTAATGTAATTTTTTACTTATTACTGGATTTATTATACTTTTATGTAGAGCAGGAAATGTTACAATGAATAACCCACAGTGTAACATATATCAAGTAACACGAATTTGCCAAAGTATTCAAATCAGTGTATATGCATTCATCTGTACAGAGACTCTATTAATGTGCCCACACTCTGCTATGTTCCCTGATGTCCACATTAATGTGTTATAGTTGTTCACTAATGCCTGTAACACCGTGTGCATTTGCACATGGCAGAGAGTGGAACATTCCCACATGCAACATGGGAACTCTTGCAGGGAGCAAACTCCCCTTGAAAACAATCTGAGAGACCATATCTTTCAAATATATTATAGTACATGCAAACATAGATGGATAAACATGGCTAAAATACCAATTTTCTTCCCTTTCTTTCACCTAACTCAACAAAATATGAATTTTTATTAGGTTGTGATTTATTTAATAAATAAATTCTTATTTAAGTAAGTTTATAAGTAAGTTCTTATATTTCCTCAGGTATGTCTACATGCAGGAAAATAAAACTAATTTAATTTAATGATTTATAGGCAGATTATCTCAGGAACTAATCAGTTATATTTTACATGCATTTTTCAACAGCCTGTAAAAAATTAAAAAGGATGAAGGATGATATTTTAAAGGTGTTTTTTAATGATTTTTTTCACAGCTTTTTTCATAGCTGAAAATGGTTTATTTTAAGAGTAACCAGATCTTTACAGAAAAACATATAGAAATTAAAAAAAAAAAAAAAAGAACCAAAATCATTTTACCTCAACAAAAAGAACCTTATAATGATTGCTCTCACTAGGACCAAAATATAAAGTGAGATTTAAGAACACTTCAGAAGTTCCCTGCAACTCTCTTTGTATTTATCAAGTGGTTCAAATGATGAAATGTTGTAATAGACTATATATTCCAGCTATGTGACAGGATTTTCTTTCTATCCAGCAAAGAAAATTCATTATCTATGCCACAGGAGTAAAGCTAAATCCTTAATTTTAAAGAAGGTGTATGAAGGTTACTTGAAGGCCTTCGCTTTCTAAAACCACTGATATGTCATTTATATTCTCCAGAAAGAGAGAATCTGTGCACAAGCAAAGAGCAAAGTTTCTAATATTTAGCATATTTATATCTCATTCTTAACCTGAACTACTATTTGTTTACTTAGGCACCTATATGGGGAAAACAGATTAAAGCAGGCAGGAAATAGTGGAACGGATTCTTTAACATGAGCAGGATTGGGCCTAATGTGTTGTTAGCTTGAAGGACAAGGAACTTGGTCTTTTTCATGTGCCTCCTAATACAGACATCTCTTCGGCTTTGCAGAAAAGATATTGTCTTTGAGGAATTTCTGTCATGAGTAATTTCCATGTATTTTTCCCCAAATGGGATAAGAGCTCTTGCCTCGCCAAGTAGAGTGGGACAGAAAATTTAATTCTGTGCGCCTAATTCCCAGGCCTATCCCGGAAAGCACAGCAACCAGGCTGAGGTATTTTTGATGTCTACTTGTTGACACTGACCCACACAACATCTGTGGCAGAATGTATATCAGAGAGATGCGGCGTGTCCTAACCTCAGCGTGCTGCCACAAACCACTTGGCACCGTGCAGCACTCAGAGGGAGGACTGCATCGGGGAGCAGCATCCCTGCAGGGGAAGCAGCAGTGAATCAAACTGCTCCTTCTCACACGGGGGAAGCACCAGGTTTGGAAATGATTCTGCTCCTCAGCTGTCTCTGGAGCACAGGCGATGTGCTTGCAGCAGTCTGGGCGGGACGCTGGGCTGGGAGACTGCGGGGTGAGAGGAAGGAAACTGGCGAAAGTGAGTGAGTCACCAGGCACCTTCATGCAAACCCCTGCTTTATGTTTTTTTTGATGAAATAACTGTATTGCAGCATTTTTAATCACTCAAAATTATCATCCTACTTTGTCACCAAAATAGTACAATAGATAATTGATCTGCTGATCCAAAACAGCACAATCCCCAGCAGTATGTTTGCGCTAATTCACGAGGGCTTTTTTTAATGAATTTGGGAAGCTATCTATATACCTACACAAAGGTCTTATTTTATTATTAACTGCCGTAATTTCATACTGGAACCCTAATATTACAGCTCAATTTAGTTGAAACTGTTGAACTTGTGAACTGTTAACAATACAAATAACACAATAATAGCGAAGAATCCAAACACTTAGCAGCAGCAAACTAATAATCAGTAGCACTTTCATGCCAAATAAGCTACCAGGGAATTATTAATTTCACCTCCTTCACCACAGCACCACTGGTGTTTCAAGTCATTTCTCCTCCGAGGAAAGAAGCTGACTTGTGCCCCAGCCCTAAACCAGGGTGGGTGACTCCTCTGGGCAAAGGTACCGCTGGTGGTGGCCCCAAATGTTTTCCACCCTCCTCCCCCTCTCGATGGGGCCATAGCGAACACAGGCTGTGGGTCACCAGCCCTGTCCTCAGCTATGCAAACAAGATACATTTCCAGCACCTCACCCTCGTGAGGTGATTTGCCTCATGAAGGTAAGGAGCCAGGAGGTAAATAAATAGGTCTGTTGAGCCTTGCCTGTACACACCTGTATCAACAAGGATGCAAGCACAATTATCTTACCTTAATGAACTTAATCTTTAATTTCACAGCTTGGCCCTTGTGCTCAGCCTCTTAACAAAGGAGCTGAACTGTTTTAGTCCATATGACCACCCTTCCTCCAACAGCTGTGGAAACTTAAAGCCACGACAAGGATTTTTGCCCCTTGTGAAACTGTCAAAAGCAATAAATATTTTTCTTTTTTTCCATCATTAGACCCTGTTAAGAAAGCCTGGCCATTGTCCACTGTAATTCCCAGCGCTCACGGGGCAGGAGCTTTATTGTCCCAAATGAATCCTGAAGTGTGAACAATGCGGGGGAAAGCGGCCACCCTTTTCGGCAGGGTGTAGCTGCGAGGAATGCGGCGCTTCCCCACGGACGGCTCCGCCAAAAGAGCACTTGTGTTTTTTAACACTGGCCTTTCAGGAGGATGCTCGAGTTAAGGCATTGTGGCCCACTGTAAATAGATGCACTCGCCAGAATGGGGCTTCGTCATCCCTAATTAGGGAAGTAACTCCAGAGAGACAGCATGTCACTTGCAAGACTGGGCTCATTGTTGGGTTTGTGCGCGTCCCCACAATGTGAGGTAATTGGAGTTGTACCTTTTAGAAAGCTGCTAATTTCACATAGGAAGTGCTAACAAGACCTTTGTGTGCCATGTTTTCCTTCGTCCTTTCTAAGGAAGTTACAGAGCTCGAGTACTGGGAATGGCTGGGCCAAGGCCTGCCGGAGGAGGCTGCGGTAATGAACCACTTCAGCCCCCCGCCAGAAAAAGGAGGCCTAATTTTCGGGCCTGAGAAGACGAGGACGGACAAAAGGTTCTGTTTAAGCTTATTATACAAGACATTCTCAGTGCCTACACAGCTTTCCTCGAAATGACCCTCTCAAAATAAGTGCATCAAGTTTGAGCAAATAGAAACATGCAACTTTCGAGGCTGGGGGTTATAGTTTTCTTTACAAAGCCATTTATATAATGTAAGCCGCAATTAGCGCGGAACAGAGCAACAAGATCTAGCGAGGAAAGTTCCCCTGACAAAGGACAGAAATTAGGGGAATAAGTAACAGTTAAATATTGGCTTTGGATAACTGGCTGAAAAGGCCTTTCATATCAGATGCGGATGTAGAAAAATAAAATTATTTTATTCCAAATATCTTTCGCCGCAACGTTTGGCTTTTAAATTGCCGACTGATTGATTCCACTAATTTCAAATTATCTAGATAGAATGATTCTAGCCTTAAAAAAAAAAAATAGAAAAAACTGAAAAGCCTCTCAGCTTTTAAGCCTGACAATATCAGCAAAACATCCATAGGAATTGCATATAAAAATTCAAACGGTAATGAAACAAATTACTACTTACAGTATGAAAAGTCTGCAAAAGCTTTTTATAGACTTGAAATGCAGAAGTTATATAAACTACTCAGTGAAAAGAATTAGAAAATGACCTTTGCAGATCAGGGGCAAAAATGAACAGTCTTCAGGGGGGAAAAAAATCACTGTTAACAATGGCTTTTAATGCCATTTTGCTTCCCTCATTTATCTAATAATCATGGCAAGGTTAGGGTAAACAATGAACAGTATGTTTTCACATATTCCACCTTTAGTGTCCTCCATATGAATTTCTAAAACACTTAAGAGAATAGATACATAAACCTGTGACCTTCAAATGAGCTTTTTGCTACTTCCAACATTTTGAATAAAAAAGGTCAGAAAATTGAACCGCTTTTGCGCAGTAATGAATTCCATTCTGTTGGGTAAACAAAGCTAAATTTTAAAACATGGACCTGACATCTCTATAGCTCAAGAAGCTATTCTCTTCTTTGGGCACAGGGGGGAAGGGTGAGGAATGCAAGCACTCCACCATCCACCCCCTAAATTACTGCAGCATCCGCCAAGGAAAGAAGGAGGAGGAGGCAAAAATATTTGGTTTTATTCAGCGAACAGCCATGATTTCCAAGGCCAGTGCAACACAAATGTTGGATTTTTAAGACTTTTTTTTCCTCCACCTCTCCCCCCTCAGTGAATAATTGATCCAGTCCACACAAAAAAGAAGCCAGCGCTACCCTCATCAAGCCAGCTCTTACTGATGAGGGCCTCCAAAAGTTACTTCAATTTCCGCCGTGCTTTTGTCCGTGAGTTGTCCTGGCTGAAAGGCCTGGTTAGGTATTGTTGCAAAAAAAGTCTGCGCCCACGTTTATTCCCCCCCTCTAATTCATACTCCGCATTGTGGGGTTTTGCTATTCAGGGACTGATTGGACAACAGCCCAAAGAATGGCCCCAGTGATTAGGCTCTCAGCATGGGTCTGGATTGTGGGTATAAACCCAGGGCTGGGGCTTGAATTCACGGCCGCTTTCTGCTTCCTCCTAGCACCTCCCGCGCCCAATATTTTCTGCATCCTTTGCTGCAGGTAATGCATTCCTTCATAACAGGAAATGGAATCTGTATAATTAGCCAGCACAGTAGTGTGTGAGCCCTTGAAAGTCTCGGGGTTGTGCCCCGGGAAGCAGTGGCGCTTTGGTGTTGATAGGAACTCGCGGGATTTTGGTCAGGGTGGGATAATACCAAACCCCGTAAGTATTGTCATGACAAGGTATTCATCCTGCTTGACAAAGGAAACTTTTCTGCCGTCCCCCCAGGGGCACACAGGGGCGATGCTGGACACAAATTTGTTTGTTTAGAAGTGGAGGTAGGGTTTGCCCACGGCCATTCCCAAAGGCTGGGCCTGAGCCCATCCCTGCCTGCTGCCGCACCGCGCCGTCCCGCTTTGCTTTACGTTTGAGAGTATGGCAGCTGCGCAAGGCACCAAGTGTACAGATGTCAGTCTGCCTCTTACATGTCAGTAACTGGAATTAATTTACATTTATTTGCCAATTGTTTTATATCATTTTATGACAATGTGCTGCATAATATAATTTAAATCTTTAATGTACAACTAATTCTCTACCATTAATTTGTCAACATGATTACTGGATATGCCACCAGTAAAAGCTGGATGACTTGAAATATGTAGAAGGCATTCCTGTAGCTTTAAAAGAGGCTTGTATCTGAAATGACAAAGGTTTACAGAACTTTTTTTGGTCTGTCTATAATTTTATGAAAACTACAATTTCAGTGTAATTTCACAAACTGAATTATTCCAAATCTCAGTCTGAAATAAAATCAAATGTCTAATATATTAATTAGCCCAGGGAGAGAGTCTCAACAGTATTGTAGAAGCAAAATGATACTTTGCTTCCTGAGAAACGCAGCCTTCATCGTGACAAATCCTGGCTGATAGGAGTTCAAACTGTCTCCCTCCCGTATTTTATTTGGGCAGGGCAGTAATCTTTTTAGCTATGTTCTGGAATTGAAAAGCAGCTCATAACAAGAGCAGGCTACACATTTTTTGACAGAAAGTGGTGATTTGTTGAAAGTTGTCCTGGGTGTGTACAGCAGGAGCTACAGCAGGGAAGGTTTCTTGGGGTAGAACAGCTGATTTAAAAATGGAGAGGGAAAGGGAGAGAAGGAGAGAAGGAGAGAAGAAGGAGAGGAGGAGAGAAGGAGAGAGGGAGAGAGGAAAGGAGGGAGAGGGATTTTTTCTGTCTCCCAGCCCTCCCCCCATCTGCCAGGAGGTAGGAGGTCAGGGCACTCTCCAGGGATGTGGGAGAGCCAGTTTCAATTAGCTCAGCAATGTGCTTGTGAGGGGGAATTCAGAGCACATCACCTCTTTGCTTTCAGGGGAGTCTGGCCCCCATTTCTCCTGCAGCTCTGAGGCACTCCCCTGTGCTTCTCCCCCTCTATCAAAGCCTGAATGTGTACGTGCTTCCCTCGAAAACACAAAGCAGACCAAAACCCATACTGAGGCTGAGGCCCTGACCTTGCAGCACCCAGTTCTGGGGATGGGTGCAAACGGCACCTGCAAAGCACGACGGAGACCCTCTCAAAATAAGTGTATCAAGCGAGTCCCGGCTCGCCTGCCTGCTGATGCCCGCGGTGCTGTGCCCGCAGGCTGTGGCCGGCAGGAGCAGAGCCTTTGTCCCGGTGCTGCCACTCGCTGACACGCAGCCAGCCCCGCACGGGGACCCGGCGCCTCCGCGGGTCGGGGACCCAGCGGACGCTGCTCTGCAGCTCTTTAATTCAGGTGGGCTCTTGGCAGCTCATCGGGAATCTGAGCAGACAAAAACCTGCACTCACACCGACATCGGCCCAGGACCAGCGCACAGACGAATATGCTGGGGAAATGATGAATAAAACGGATTGAAACACGGCAATTAATTTCCGAGGAATAATTTGCTAAAGGAACATTTCATATTCTCACACTGCTGTTGTTAAAGCTCAGCTTCCTGCCTCTCCTCCTCACTCTTCTCTACCTTTTTGGAATCTCACAGGAGCTGTATGAGTCACCAGAACACTGGAAAAATCTAGTAATTTCTTTCCTTAAAAAAAAAAAAAAAGAAGAAGAAGAAGAAAAAAAAGAAGAAAAAAAGAGGGCTTGATTAAAAATTAAAATAGGAAAAAAAGAGAAGATATTCACTGAAAAAGAAGTGTTTAGACAAAGCCTGTCTGCTTCAATTTCCCAGCTACGTAAGCTCCCTTGCCCTGAGAGTGACAGTAGATTCCATAAATTAACTGAAAATCCCTCTTCTCAAGAGCCTAAGTTATCTCTTCTTTGCCTGCAGCTCTGATTTAGAATAGGCGCTCGTTTGTTTACTGTTTTAATTAATGCTCCTTTTCAGTGTGGAATAGGGGAAGGGAAATGAACTGACTTGATAAACAGGTGTAGCTGTTATGTGTTATATTTGGGATCATTCAGGACTTGCAACAGATTAATCAGGCTTGACTGGACGTGAACCTCCTAGCAGAAAAGGTAGATCAACTCTGCTGGATGCCCAGTAGGTGAGTATTATTTTAACTGCTAGCTTGTGATAGGAAAGGCTTAGAAGGACAGCCATCAGTGGAGAATATCTCTCTGTTTTCACCCAGGAAAGGAGTCTGATTCTTTCCCCCACTGCTTAACAGTTAAGGAGACCTTGACAATATAAGCCACTTTTCATCCCCCCTCTGCTTCCCCTTCTAACCTCGCTGCCTCATATTCAAGGGGAGAGAAACAAATCATCCCATTATTTTAAAAACATTTAAGTGTCACATTGGGGAAAATGCTCTCCTAGGTTAACTATGAATGATTGAGGATTTTTTTTCTAAATGCAATATAAGTGTAATAACAGTTTAAGTGTCATGCTACACTGTGTATTGCCTTTGCACCCTGTGTAATGCCTAGCACACTCAGAGCAGAAAATGATCTTAAATCAGTCTTTTCTCAAAGAGAGTTTGAATTCTTATCCTCAAAAGAGAATAATGGTTGAGCTTAGGTTTCTTCATTATGAGGCAGCAAAGAAATTGCACGATTTAACTGCATCACAGCAGTAAAGCACTGTTCAGCTTATGAGTATCAAATTCCAGAAGAGACTGCATCCCTTGCTTTCCAAATAAAGTAACATCTAAAAATATGTTCCTTTACTCCACATTTTTTCTTGGCTCATGCAATTAACATGTGTACAGAAAGCAACCTCCCATTAAAAATAAGTGAAAAGGAACCAGGGAGTATCCATTTATACTATCATCCAGCTGACCTTGCCAGACTGAGGCAATGCAGGGATGCTGCACAACAAACCAGGCAAGTGCTTTAATTTTAACTGCATTACATTAAACTACCTAGAGCTTATGGCTGCCAAATGGGACCACACTCACTCTTGTCTCTTGCCAGCAGACTGGCTGAAAACCAGCTTTGGTGTCAGCTGTGAAGACAGATGCTCACCCACCTTCTTGGGAAGAGATACTTTGAACACACATGTCCTATGTCCTCACTGCAGAGCACAAATGTAGGGCTAGATCTGGCTTTCCTTACACTGTGTCCATCAGGAGTATAGGTCCTGGGGGCAAAGACATTCAGAATACGACACAGGCAAACTTCTGTTATACCTGGACCTCTGAGTTTCACCTACCATCACAATTTTAGCAGACTTTCCCAAAGGGAGGGTGATTAAACATGGGATGGAAAGCAAGGATAGCAGTCCTGTGGAATGTTCTTAGCATTTTACTGAACCCCACATGCTCCCAGACATGCAAGGAGCTTTGATTTTTATGCAAATCTCAGATAAATATCCTGTTCAAAGATAGCATCTAATATCTTACTACAACCATCAGCCTGGGCTCCACGATGGCAGCTGATAGCCTAGCAATACCTACCATGCCATAATAAATCATTTATCTTATCTTGTTCATAGAGGTCTAAATGCTCTCCTACCAAGATAAAAAACAGCTCAACAAGGTCTGCGAGGAAAACATTTTGGAGTTACTGCTGCATTCTCCGCTCAGGAGATTTACAGCCTCACGAAGGGGGAATTTTCAGCCTTCCCAACAGCATGGATGGAGGCCTGCTGTAGCATTTATTCACACGCCAGGTTAAGGAAGGCTCTGCCAAAGCCAGACCAAGGAAATCACAACCCAGCCTACGGATCCTGAGAAATCCCCCTGAAAATTTGGTTGGAAGATGTCTTGTTTTCCTAACAAGGTACTGTACCTGATCATCAACATGTATGTTTGAAACCAGTCTAATGCACTTGGCAAAACCAGTATTAGACTTGTGGGAAATCTACAAAAACCCAGATCCCAAACCCAATAGTAACAAATGGTCCAATTTCTGAAGAGAAGGCCAGTGCCAGTTGCCACACCTCCCCCTGGATAGAAGTGTGCATGTGCTGGAGCAGGAATACATTTCAGAGCATTTCTCTGCTTCTGCCTCCCTCAAGCACTCAGTGGGAAAACACCAGTGGGCAACTTATGTGTAATCTGAACTGGCACTGTTCTGGACTTCTCGCTTCTCCTGAGTATCCACTGAAAAAACACAGACTCATCCCATACAGGAACATCCATCCCATGATTCTAAGCCAAGTAAGGGCAACCATAATCCTGATCTTCAGTTTTAGGTCACAGCTAACTCACATACGAAACAAATTACTTATTAATGAAACATTGGAATCTGAAAGTTAAGAATTAAGAAAAAGCACCACAAAAATGGAAATTTATTCCAAGAATTTTTGTGGATCTTTCCAAAACAATGAGAACTGTATTTTACCAGTTACTTAAATTTGCAGTATGAGAAACAGCAACTGCTTGAAGCATGTGACAGAAAATCAGGAACTCCTAAGCCAACGTGCACCAACAGCTGGTATTGTCCTGTCCCCTTTTTTGCATGCTAAAGCAAAATTTTTCTCCCAAGTCTTTCTTTTGTCTCATGAAATAGCATAGAGCTGTAGGCAAATGAGATTTAAATGACTTATTTTAAGAAGAACTGGTGGCACCTTTCTGACCTTTGCCCAGGCCAGATCCATAAGGCACTGGCCTCATGAAACTCCTTGGTTCCCCTGTCAAAATCTTTCTGGACCTTCAGGGCCATGCAAAGTTCCCAACAGCATGTGAGGGCAGGCAGAAGGTTTTCTCTTCCTGATGACATGTGCTTTGTTAAAACACGTGTTTCATTACAGAATAAGAATGACATGAGAGGCTGTGAGTGCCACAGCTTTTGCCAGAATTTGAATCCTTCCCACTCTTTCACCAGGAATTTACTCCACTATTACTGTTTTTTATGAACGTCAGTGACTGAGGTTTGGAAATTGCCCAAAATCTGCAGCACAAAACAGCATCCAAAAGCCAGAAGAAAAGGAGGAAGGCAGAGGCGTGGAGGCAAGTGTCAAGCTAGTTTTGCAAAGCAAATAGAGTATTATCCTTTTGTTTAAGACTTTTTATCTGCTATGTGATACTTTGCTTGGAGGAACAGTGCATACTAAGAGCTTTCCTGCACACCCCACCGTCCTTGATTGCTTTACTGTTCTCAGTGCAGATTTATTAAATTTTGAATTAACATGTGTTAAGGAGGTTGATTTTGTTTGCTCTGCCACATAACTTACTTTCCTAAACACTTAGTAATAGCAGCAGTTAATCTATTGACCAATGGCTTAAGCAGCAGGTGGCTTTAAGACCAATGGGCCAGTCCTGACAAGGCCCACAGAAATTCCTAAGGCCTCTTTGTTACCTGGGCTGGAATAGAGAAACTACTTGTTTGGAAAATGTTTCTCCTCCCACAAAACATCTTCAGTATTAGGAGGCTTTTGTTAGCAGAAGGCTGAAGAGGGGGATTATGAAGGATAGTCTGTCACACAAATTGTTTCTTCTTAGACATATAATGCAACCTGCATTAAAAGTTTACAAACTAATCTAATGAAATTATCATTCAAACGAAGCATGTCTCCGAACATTAAATTGACGCCCCGGCCTGCCGTGCAATTTCCTCACTGGAAATCTCCGAACTGCTGCTGCTATTTCAAACAAGATTTTTTTCTAAAAAGCCCTCAGCACTGCTCTGTTTGAAACAGGAACCCAGATAATCTGCAAGGGCTCATTTTCTTAGAAAACCCAGGCAGTAAAACATTAACAATTAAATTAGTTCCCATGTCTTAAGGAATCCGGAGTTAACTGTGTGTCATCTGGGTCATTATAGCCTCTCCCTGCTGTGGCATGCAAATCCACACCAGGAAGGTGGTAGTTTTTTTCAAATTTATTATTAAATTATTTAGTAGGAGTCAGCAGCAGCTGCAGCAACTGCAACTTGCAGCTCTGCACCCTTTTGGACTATATTGACTTAACTAAAGGCAGTATTCAGCTGTGACTTTCTTTAAGGAGAATTTTACAGTGCGTGGTGGGGAGATATCTCTCTCCAAAAAGCGCCCATACGTGCACAGAAAGGACCACAGCAGTTCCACTGGAGTAAAGAAATGGGCTTGGGGAGTAAAGGGAGTCTTTGGGATAGCTTTTATTTTGTCTGCCAAGCTTTCTGTGTTGTCCTGATCCAAGTTAGGAAAAATATAACTCCATGTGGTCTGAATGGCATATACGTGTACGTGTACAGATGTATAGACACACCTATATTGGAATACACACACAAACTCACAGATATATATACACTCTGACTCCTGGACTACAAATACAGTCCTCTATTCTCTGTATCATAAATAAGTTGCAAACAGCCGCCCTGCAGCACATAAAAAGTAGGAATAAGAGAAGCTAAGTCATAAAATATTTTGTAGCCTGATTTCCATTTGCTGAGGTTATTTCATCACTTGAATTGTGTGTCTATCTATATGTTATGTACAAATGTCCATATACATATGTTTTATATATATATATGCACACTTACATGCAACTTCTATTTAAGATCTTCATATTTTGGGGACCTTGATCTCATCTGGCAATGAGATCCAGTAGCACCACTAGGTGCTACTGTAATACAACTAATTAATATTATTTTTACTGCTAATAATAACAGCAGTATTTACTTTTAGCATGTTCTCACTCTTGCCAACATATGTTCCTATATTGTTTAATTTTCCCATTCTTTGCAGCACAAATTCAAAGAGGTGTCCTAATTAACTGCTCAACATTGACGCATTCTCATTTAGTTTTTCTCTCAAACTTATTTATTAGGCTTTGGTTATCAGTGGGAGAGTTTCTAGCACTGAGACTGCGAGGATTTACTCTAAGCCTCTTAGTCTGATGTTTCCATGGCCCTGGCTCTCTGTGTAGAGAAGCTAAGAAAACCATACATACAGCTTTTGGCCCCCTTTATTTCAAGTCATCTAGAGCAGATGTGAGTTTCTTTTTCTTAGGGGGAGTGGGAGGTAGGGGATGGAGAGAAAGGCACCTGATTATTAAATACGCTGGGGAAAATGCTGATTTTTGTCCAGAGCTTGTGGAGCACTACTGAAGAAATTTTTTTTTTTTTTTTTTTTTTTTTTTTTTTTTTTTTTTTTAGTCTGAGACTGCATAACTGAATTCCGACATATTTTCAGGGCATTTCTCTGAACCACTGAATTCCCATGAGTAACAACAGAACACCTTTGTCTGATTTCCACACCAAAGGCTTCCCCAGAGACCTACAGCCAAAGCAAGCCAGAAAATGTAGGAAGGCATTCCCTCTGTGGCTAGCCCCCAGGTCCCCAGTGCTCCTCCAACCTGTGTAGGACAACCAATCTGTGTAGGACACCCTCGTCTATCCTGCACCTGCAAGAAAGGGGCTGTTCCCAGTCTCCCTCCCTGTTACCCCTGTTAAGTACTCAGTGATCTCTTTTCTCTTTTTCAGGGAGGGCATTTGTTTGTTTCTTCCTCTTTTTCTCCCTTTCTTTCTCTCTTGCTGCCTACCTTCTTTCCTCTCTTCTTTCCCTTTTCTCTCTCTGTTTTTAAAAAGATTTTCTAAGTGGTGAGGTCTCCTCTCGCTAACTCAACACTTAATTAGAGCAGTGAAAATTAGCTGCATTCACTCTGGCTTTAGTCCTGGCAAGAGTGTTAGAGAATTGTCCCACTTTTCAAGGTGCCAAATTGAAGGCTGAATCCAGGTGTGGTCAGATGCAAGGGGATTATTTTCCTCCCATGGGGTGCAAACAAAGGCCTGTGCTAGGGATAGATGGGGTGGGGACAATGTTGCCCACAGGAGGGCTAAATGCTGCTGACATTTGAGCCCTCAGCACACTCAGCACCAGGCTGGGTCACAGCTTCCATAGCCTAAGGAGCCGTGTCACAGGAATGGCAGCAAGGGAGGGCTCTGTGTTCCATGGCAAGGACAGAAGGAAGGGTGGAGAATCCTAAAGGCATGGCAGGTCCCAAGGAGAAGTGGGTACCGATGAGTTTGGGAGACAAAACCACAGCATTTGCGTGCAGGTTTTCCATACTCTGCGGCAGCATCCTAACTCCTGTTGTGTTCCAAAGTCTTTATGTTACCCAGCTATCTAAGGACCAGTGAACAGCAGGAGAGTAAAACAGGTCATGCTTCATCTGATGGAATAAAGCTTGCTGGTTGACTGAAAAGTCGGAAGGTGCAGGTCATTGTGGATAACCTCACTTCTATTATCCCATCAAAAGGAGAAGATGTAGCTTTCCTCACTACCCTTGAGGAGTACAAGCATTGACTGAGGGGGCATCAAAGCTGGAATCTCAGAGGATGTCTGCATGTTGCCAATTTTACTTCAGAAAAATAACCTCTTGTTTGAGTAGAGCTCTACCACATCCTATAAATTGTTGTTGTCTGTGCATCATCATCCTGCATCCCCAGAAACCACCCTTTTACCTCCTCCTGTGGATGAAGTCAGAGCACGGAGTCCGTGAGGAATGCAAGAAGCTGGGAAACAGGGATGGATCAGACCACCTGAAAATCAAGTGTCACAACTATATCCAGGAAAAAAAAAGAGGAAAGATAACACCTGGTACTATTCTGAACTGATTTTTCTTGAGCCCTGAGAAGTGATGTAATGTATGACACCATGACCTGGACTGTGGAGCTTCTGACCTTCCTAGATCCTTCAGAAAAATAAAGCAAACCATCTGTTTTTAATGTTAGAAGTGCAGAAACTTCAAACACTATTTGTATTTTTGCTGTTTTGCTTTCCCTGATGCAATACAACCAATTAGTGAAGCTTCAGAAGGGACAGGCCTGTGTGGAATGCCCCATTGCAATTATTCTTTGCAGAACAGGGGGCCAACACTATCTCCATTGCCATGTGTCTTTTACTGTTATTTCTTTGGGGTTATATATGAAATAGTAACAAACAACCCTTTATTCTTCCCTCCCGAGCCTTCAAATTTGGCTATGCTTTGCAGTTCATCTTTGCAATGAAGCCCTAGTACCACTATAGTTCTTTAAAAGGATCATAGGGAATTACAGCAAAGTGGTATAGAAAGGTAAAGATGTCAAGTGAGTCATATTAGCAGAAAAAGAACTGCACAGTAGGTCAAGGTTTGGGCAACAGCAGGGAGATTTTTGTTAAGATAACATTACTCCCAGTGGTAGTGACTTCCTTTGTAATCCATAGTTGCCCAGAGAGAATTGCCTCTTTTCTCATGGGGTCACAGGGCCCTGCAAGAAGGTCCTATTGGGTCTCAGTGCAATAGACACAGCAATTGCATGTAGAAATAAACTTTTACTGTACCAGCAGCATGAACAGGCTTTGGTGTATTGCTTTGTAATGCTTCACATTTTCAGGTTGGTTTTAAGACAATTATCAGAGCCCCTTTTCAAAGCTAAATGGAGGTTTGTGCAGTTGTGTTTTCCTTTAGGAAGGGCAAAGGGGTGGAAGTTTCTGAATTATACCCCAGCTAAACCAGCAGAGAAAAAAGGCTGGTCCAGCACAGGAGAATCTACAGTCACTGGTTATGTCTGTATTGCACACAAACTCAAGAGCAGCTTGGGAGGATGTAAGTTCAAACACAGGCTAGAAACAACCTTCAGGGAAGGCCAAGAGAGAAGGTTCAGGCTGATGGTCCTGCTTAGTACAGGCCTATGACACAAAGAACAGGCTCATGGCCTTCCACACATCCCATCTAAGAATGCAGCAAAACCCCCTGGTTATCAGGTCCCAAAGCTACCCACCGGAGGATTTGGATTTATAAGCAGCCTACCCTTAGGCTACTTCTCTCTGAGAGAGAAAGCTCATACAGTCCAAGACTGGACATTTGCACACCAAACACAGGCCTTTCACTGGCCACAGTGTCCTGGCCAGAGCCAGGACAGGAAGCACAAATACCTTGAGTGTATTCCTTGGTTTGGCACACTGAGGTCAACACAGATGAAGCCATGTTGTGCCTGAGCTTGCAGTCAGCTTGCAGTTTAAAGTACCATAGACATCCCTCAGGGAAGCACAAGTGTTTTAACTATCACTGCAGGACTATTTGCCTTTGGAAGTCAGATTTTAAAAGAAATCTGGGAATATACCTGGTCCCGTGCTTTAAGCATAAAAGATGCACTGCAGAGAAATCTTGCTACATCAATATTTTTAGAATTATGTTTGAAGTGACATTTCTTTCCTCATTTGAAAGAGCTTTTTCAACACTTAGTGAAAAACTCAGATTTCTGAATATTCTGATATATCTCCATGTTCCCTACACTGAAAATATGCCCAGATTCAGCATTACATATTCAATTCATTCTTATTTCTATGTTATGAAAAGATAAGAAATCAGCAAAGAGGAATACTAACAACAATCTAGATCATATGAGATTTTTTAAATATCCTTTTTTTTTTTTCACAGTTCTGGTGCATATGGACTCACTCAAAGCCATAACTGTTCTATAGCTCATAAAATGTGCATTACATCGCATTTTAGATAGAAGTCAGCAGGAACAAAGCTACTGAAACGGATGAATAAACAAATTGTTGTTAAGGCTACACACATCATCCTCTAAATAGCGGTAGAAAAATGTGCTGTGCTTCTGCAACTCATATATCTGATTGTACAATGATCTGAACTGTTCATGCAAGTGTTCATTTCAGCTTGACCCTGTTTGGCACAGGTGGGAAGCACTGTGTGTCGGAGTAGCAGGTGAAACGACTGGTGGCTCTGAGACAGGGGAATCCCATCCAGCAGCAGTAACAGCATGGCTGTATGGGGATAAAATGACCTCTGCCTACTGGCAAGAGGGGGGACCTAGGGAAAACACATTCCTAGTCACCTCATCAGCATGAGGTAGATCGGTCTGAAGGCAGAGCCACAAGTCATGTACAGTCATATGCTGCCTTTACCCTGTGTTCTTGAGTCCAGGCAAGCCAACACACCACGAGGTGAGCCCTCCCAGCACTCAGCATTCCCTGCTGCTCCCTCACCTTATATCTTTCCTGGTGAGTGCACATGCCACATCCCACGGATGCACTGCAACACAAATGGGAGCCCATACTTGGGCTCCTCAACATACACGGGTCTGCGGTCTGCAGGTTTCTGTGCCTGTAGTTATTAGGTACTGGAAAGTTTGAAAGTGGTACCAATTCTGTTCCTCTGGAGAAGTTTTTGAGGTGCTCAGTCTTACCTGCATCCCCGCTGTGGCTGCTCTGCAGGGTCTGTGTGCTGCCCTTCCGACTGGCGCGCTGTCTCACCGAGCTCCGTGCGTGTTAGGATTATCCAGTGTCCGGTGGTGAACCCACCTGGAGCTGCTTCTCTCTCACTCCTAGGTTTTGGGCACAAGTAGGGCCTTCTTAATGCCATGACCTGATAGGATGTGCCCTCCCCATGCTTTAAGCAGCCCCTACTCACCCCTTCAGGCCCTGGACACAAGCCTTCAACTCTTGCCACCTTGGCACAGAGGGCTGGGCTGGGATGCTGCCCATGCTTTTCAGTCCTTATTCCTCTAAAGGCGCCTTACAACAAAGAAAAGAGCAGGTCTAAAGTGATCTGAAATGGGCTGGGGTTCAGCAGCAGGCATCCTTTGCACCCATCATTGTTTGGCAGCAATTTCTACCCAGTGGCAATATTCCTCTACTTTGCTCACAGCTGAAAATAACTCTGAAAGTGCTTCGAAAGGGCTGCCTTTTAACTGAGCTTAACACCTTTCCAAATTATTTTTGTCATGGTGAATATCTCCCTCTCTGATGAGAATTTCATCTTTCCCCTCCCATTTCTTTTCTGTGCAGCCTATAAACCACTGTAAAATATGGCTCTCTGTTTCCGTGCTCTCCTCTGCCCTTTATTTCCATAATGGACTCTTTGCCCATGTGTTTGCTAATATTTCTACCTCACTACATAAGCTGGCAGATTCCCAGAATGTTGGTGCCTGTGACATGATCCCTTTTTGTTCCCCATGCAGTTATCTGGCAGCACCTTGACTGCAGGGTGGGCACAGAACAGCACAGATGCACCTCACCTGGCACAAGCTGTTGCAGAGCCATGACAAAAACACCTGCCCTTTCTGCAGCAATCTGCTGAGCTGCTGGTGTTCCCTGCACTGGGAAGGCAAGGTTAAGTCACCACTTTGCTTCCTGTTGTGTCAGCGCTTTAACTATTTGCACCAATTATTGAATACACTCACACAGCACTAAAGCCTTTGCTGTGACTCACGCAGACCTTTGGAAATTAACGCCACACAAAGCTTTATATGCGGTCCTCATCCCTAAATCTTCTAGTAGCCTGCAGACTTGTGGAAGAAATTGTCTGAGAAAGTGGCCCAAACCATTTCTGCAGATTTCTGGTGAGATCACGAGGAGTTAACCTAGAGCCACCTCTGCTAAGCTTTATCCCCAACTCCTGGAACACAGCACAGCAGTAGGAACACTAAAACAGTATGAAGATGTAGGAATGTCCATCAGTGCTCCCGTTAAGCAAATAAACAGTTTTTTGTCCTGTAGAAATTTGACAAAGTTCCACGTGTTTTCTTCAGTGCCCCTTCCTGATCCCTTGAAAACGAGTAGCACTAGAAGAAGGGAAATGTCAAATTAAAATACTTTTACATCCTGCATCCCTGTCTGTATTTCAGTACACCTGCTGAAAAATCCAATACTTGTACTATCCATCAGAAAGAACAATAACCTCTTCAGGGAAAGTAATGTAAGAAAGAAATAGAAAGTTACGTAAGCAATGGATCTAAAAAGCATATTGAATGTACAAAGTTCACATTAGCTTTGGTTGAGAGCTAACTATAATTATTTTGAATTAAACCATAAGTTTTTACCCTGGAAAGACTGTTTTAATGTACTTTTTATTTGTTGCTTGCTTTTAAAACCTTCTTAGAAATGAAAAGTTTCAGAAAATGAAACCTCCTTTTCTAGTGAAAATCTCATTTTGCTAATTTGCTTCCCAGAAGAAGCAACTCCAGAGCTAAGATAATAAATGTGGCTACTGTCTTCTTATTCCAAGTAACTTGGAGGCTGATGTGGTTTGTGATAGCAACGTAAACATTAAGGACTCTGATCCAAGCCCAAGAACCTCAAGGAGCTTCTGGCTGGATTCAAATGCTAATCTCTCAAAGATTTCACAATTTATTTTTTAATGGTCCACTTCTGAGACATTCATCTGACACTTTGACTATTATGTTACCTGGATTAAAAAAGATGCTAATAAGAGTATTATCCAGGTTCTTACACAGAGAAAGCTTTTGCAATTACAATACCTCCTGAGTGACTCATTCAGGATCCTGGGAAAAATAGAGCATTTTTGCTTTCCAAATCTGCTGTGTTTTTTTGTTTTATTCTCCTTTTTTTTTTAAACCTCAAGAAGTGCTTAAAGTTCCTTGTTAAGAGATTTGAAAAATGTATAGTCCTTGTAAATTAAATACTACAAGTTCTTAGATGAGTGATCCCTAAACATTTATTATTCACACTAATACGATTTGATTCTAACTCACTGTAAGATTTATAGAAATTAAAAGACTTCATATGCATAAGGGTGATGAAAATATAATCTACTTCATGAAATCTTTATATGCAACTTTATATTTCAGCAGTATAGTTATCCCTGGCGCGCTCCAGGCTCCAGGAATGTGCCACCTCGGGGGCCGTGCCCTTAGCCTGCACCAGGGTAAGAGTGGGAGCGGCTCTGGGCAGCCCGTGTGCCAAGGGGTCTCCCACTGAGACCCGCTGCACCAGGGCAGCTTTGGGGTGCTGCCATGCCCTTCCCAAAGCTGTAAACACTTCACATTTTGCTCCTCTGCCCACTGCTGTCTCGACACAGCAAGGGACCGCAAATGAACTCGGGACTGGGACCATTTCCTTGCAAAGAGAGGAAGTTGCTGGAGGAAGAATGTGGCGCTGCCATGGCAGAACTCGCTTCTGCGCCTGCCAACGCGCCACAGAGGCTGTTCCTTTGCACAGGGATTTGACAGGCTGGGCTCGAGGAGGAATTTTTTGTTATAATTATGTAGCTGCATTCCCCTCAGCTGGAGCCCTACGGAACTGGCATTTCTCTACCTCATATTCACCATTTAGGAGTGCAAATCCATACTGCTGGCATTTAACTGTTACCCGTGAGTTGCGAGAACACTGTTGAAATAGAAATGGGAGATGCTCCTTCTAAATTAATTTTCTTTTTTAACTACCAAAGCCAGTACACAGAAAGCTGCAGCAACTTCAGCAACTGTCTTGGTTGCACACCAAGGATTTCACTGAGAACATGTTAGAGGGAATCAGAAAGCAGAGAAAAGGTCACAAATAAGCACCTTAGGAACAATGAAAGCTTTTCTCCATGTAGCAGTGGGAGAGTTGCTAGAAAAACTGAAAAGGTATT